>NW_028258445.1:900000-1177500 GCF_053883595.1 Heterocephalus glaber
CATTTGCATGACTGTGTTAGTCAGTTTCCTATCACTATAAGAAAATACTTGAAGTAATCACTTTACAAAGAGAGAAGGTTTATTCTGGCTCACACTTTTGTAAATTTCAGCCCATGATCACTTGGTCCCACTGGACTAGGGAAATTAAAGTAAGTGTAAAATGGTTCTCAGACAAATGGGAAAAGAGGAAGGAGAATGGTCTCTTGCAGGGGTCACATGGTGGACTGGGGGCCGATGAGAGCAGAGGACCACTGTGATCCCAAGAGACCAGGGCAGCAAACAGCAGCACTACAGAAAGACAGTTGTGACAGGTTCTTTTCTGGGATCATATCTGGAATATATGCGAAATACCCTGGGAATCATCTCCAAATTTCTGAAAGTCCTCTGAGTTAAGCCATGTGTCAACATGGGTGAAATGATGTCCTCTAACAGGGTTAAAAGAATAGTTTTTGTTTTCAGTAATGTATTAATGAAGCCTAGAGCTTACGACTTTTATATATTTCCCCAAATCACATGCACACACATTACACACACACGCGCCCACACACACACACACACGCGTGCACCCAAAAATAGCTCTATGTTTACACTTGCTATTTTCAAATGTATGCAGATTATATTTTCCTGAATGGTAGAGATAGAAAAATTACCTATAAGATGCTTCTCAGTTTGTTATTTTGTTTGGTGATTCTAAGAGATCTTGCTGTCAAAGAAAGGTTTTTTCCTACTTAAGATCACCTCAATGTGTTTCTGTCTGAAGTGTCTTAAAATAGAAAACTGAGGAGTCCGCCTTTGTGTGAGTCTTACTTATATTCTAGTCACTGGGTTTAATCCCTAGTCCTAAAAGTAAGACTCATTTATATATTGCATCTAACTGAGGAATTTATATATTTTTCTTTTCCCATGAAAAGCTGGGAAATATGCCTCTTCCACTTCAGTTTTCCACAGTTTAAATCATGTCCAATAATTTCCTTTACATTGTTAGGGAGAAGGGCTCATTGCTGGATCAGTCTGACTCCTGCATCCTGAGTACTTCCAGAAGACTCATGACAATTCCTTAATCATATTCCATGACTGCATTTTCCACTCCTGCATGGAACTTATTATCACCTATTTTATGCTATCATATGTTTGGCACATCACACTCTTTCTAAACTGCTGGATTTTCTCCAATTACACAACAGATCCCAGTTTAACCTTTTCATTTTTAACTTTCTTCTCCTTAGGAAATCAGAAAGACTGCATGTCTTAGCCTCTCTTAGAGATTTTTTGGGGTTCATGAGCAGTTCCGGCCCAGGAGCTATGAATGGAAGCCCAGTGTATCTTTTGGAGTTGACAGGGAGTGGTTGTGAGTTCTCCATGTTCTCTCTTCCTCCTCCACAGTGACTGTGCAGCTAGATGATAGAAAGATGGTCCAGCACAGGACAGAAGAGCCCAAACTGCTGGCACACTTGGAGAAAGGGCCTGGGGAACAGCTTGTCCTGAACTGCACCGGTAGCACGAGTGAAAAGGAAGCCTTCGTAGTGTTCAAGCATGGAGAAGCTGACTTTGTTCCTCACCTCCACCAGTGTTAGTGTCTCGGTTATAGATCTAGCCTCCAGGTCTGCCTGTCACACAGAACTGCCCACCTGCCAGTTCTGCAGTGACGTAGTCCAACTTCTTCCTGCTAAAAATACTCTTGAAGAATCATGACACACACAGCCCCACATCATTAAATAAAACTGCAGAAAATATGCTTGCCTTGGCTGCCAAAATTCTCCCACCCTCTCCACTCTGTTCTCACTGCCCACAGAAAAGCCTCCACTCTCTCAGGAGCCTTCACATTTCACAGTGTGACTTGTTTTATTGTAATTACTGAAGAACATTTTAGATAAGAAACGAAGCTCCATCAGTTGAAACTGTGATATGAATCCCTAAGTGAGTCAGTTGGAGATTGTGTGGTTTTTCCTGTTCTAGATCTTTCCACTGCTCTCCCACCAGATATCTCCTAGCAACCCCTAAGTCAGAAAGTGAAACACACGATAGTGAGGACAAAGTGCCAGTATGGGACCTCACAAATGCTTAGAAGGAGATTATGGCCTTCTAAAGATAAAAAAAAAATTAATTTGTAATATTACTTATTTTTTCCCCGTTAAGTTTATTGGTACATTTTAGGTATAAAATACAGTTGCATTCATCATTGGGATCTTGTACCTTTACATGAGTATCTTGGTTCTTATTTTTTCCTCTTCCCTTGCCCTCCCCTCACCTCCTCCACCCTTCCCTATTTCCAAAGACTTTGTTTCCACTGTTTTCCTTTTCTCATATTTTTTCTTTTCCCTTCTTTCCTTTCCCCTACCCCTCCCACTTCCCCTGCTCCTTTAGACCTTTTCTTCCTGTTACACAATATCAATTATACATTTTTAAAATTACAATATCAAGACCTAGGAGACATTACCACAGATTTTACAGAATTTAAAAGGATATAGAAAGCATATTTCAAAAATCTGTTTTGAAATAAATTTGACAACTTCTAAGAAGTAACTTAGAAGACAAATTAAAGAAACTAACTCTGGAGGAAATATAAAATTTGAATAGCACCTATTTATGGCAAGTATACATAGACCTGAATATTCATATATACCTTGTGTTTTCTAATCCTGCTAAATTCAAATACAAGTTCTCAGAGCTCCTAGAGGTTTCTTAGTATTTTCTCTGTAGATGATCATTTCATCTACATATAAAGATTTTGCTTCTACCTTGCCAATCTTATCCTAATTGTGTCATTTTATTGCCAGACTATTTTGGTGGGGCCTAGGTTTCAAAGTTTAATGGACAGATGAAGAATAAGCATATCTGCCCTTGTTCCCCACCTTAAGGAGAAAGCATTGTATCTTCTCCATTCATATAAGGCGTTCTCGCTGGAAGTATGGAGTACACGTCTTTAATCTGTTGAGAAGGTTCTGTTCTACTTCTAGTCTCCTCGTAGCTCTTACCATGAACAGCTGTGGAATTTAGTCCAATACTTTTTCTCCAACTAGTGACAGGATCATATGGCTTTTTCCTTTCCTCTGTTTAAATGATGACTTTTGGGGGTGGATCTTCCAATGCTGAACCAACACTGCCATCCCTGTAATAAAATCACTTTCTACATCCTGCCAGATCTGACTTCTAATAGTTTGTTTCATTAAACAAATTTCTATCTATGTTCATACTTTTTTCTTCTATTATCTTTATCCAGTTTTAAGATTAGCACAGTGTTGATTTCCTAAAATGAGGGGAGAAGTGTTCCTTTATTTTCTGCTGTAAATGTTTGATATAATTTATCAGTTAAAATGTATATGAGCCTGTTGTTGTCATATAGGTAGGTTTTCAAGCTAGGAATATACTTTCTTTAATATTACTTATTTTAAATCCAGCAATATACATAAAATTAAAGCGCTGGGTTGGAGGGAATATGCACATTTCCATTAACCATTTATGGAGGCTCCAATTGTTGTTGCTCATGATGCCTTCAGATATAAATTCATGTAGAAAGAGATAGTGAATGATATAATAATAAAATTGCCATCCTATAATGCTCTCTTTTCATTGTTTTACTCCATAAAAACAAACTTTTTAAGGCTAGAATTTTGCAAAATTGAAATATAAAGATGCAATTTTCTGTTTTTGTTGGCTAGTAGTCACAATCAAATTCTAAAATACTAAATGAATTCATCCCACTTCTGTATCATGAGCGAAAGTATTTATATTTTAAAGGTAATTAAATCTTTAATCATATGACATTTCTTTTGTCCACAGCCCTACCAACCTGAACATGCCTGGCCTTGTCATGTCTGTTATTTGGTTTTTATCATATTATGATATTCAAATATTACTAAGTAATTAACCTGCAAAATAAATTATTTGCGTTCTCTGGTAACGTATAAAATATTTATTGTCTTCAAAATGTTCGCTTTAGTCATATTTAATTGAAAATTAGGAGAGGTGATTGTACCACCAACAGAAACGGATGGGATCCTGTAGTCCATTGAATTATAATATTGAAAACAATATACTTTTGAAGTCTGCCTATCTTATCTTTTAAATATGTGTATTAAACACTTTTTAACATTTTTTCTATCTATAACAAACTACCGCTTGTTTCAAGACTTACGTAGACATCTAGCCTTATGCTTACTTTGCACGGTCATTTTGACCATGTGATCAAGAACAAACATTTCAAATGTAAATCCTAGCTAGGTGGTGTGGTGTCTTTTACCCCAGTACTAGAAGGCCGAGGTCGGAGGATCACAAGTTCATTTCCAGCCTGGGAAACTTAGCAAGACCTTTTCTCAAAAAAAAAGGTTGGGTGGGCGGGATGTTGCTAGGAATGTAGCTCCGTGTGAAGGCCCCAGGTTCAATCTCCTCAGTACCAAAAATATATATCTTACTGTGCATCCTTTTTCCAATTCTACTTGTTTTTACCTATTTTAACAGCTATTCAGACACTGGAGACTGAGGCCACATTTCCTACCTGATTTAACCTACGGGGATCGGGAAATCCCTTAGGTTCTGGCGATGTGACTCACTCCCATAGGACAGGAAGCAGAGCAGGGAACTTTCCTCTAGGCAGATAGGATGGACTAGTGGCCCTGAGGGTGCTGTTTGCACAGTGATCCACTGGCCTATTTCCTTGTCCTGGGGCTGTGGAGGGAAATTGGATATTCAGTTTCTAGACGTTGTTAGCCTCTGTGTTATGTAGAAATGTGTGTTCTTCTTTCCAGTGCTATCTGAGAAGGGCAACTGAAAACTAGCAGTCATTATTTCTGGAATTTTTTTTTACCCTCAGAACCTTCCATGGGTTTATTAGTGTTCGTTTCAGTGTCCAAAAATTCGCCTGCTTGAAATACCATTATCCCTTGATATAGGGCTGCTTTGAAACTTGAGAAAATTGATACTTGACACCTTTTGACATTAACGTTTTGTACACCTTGTTTATTTGGTACTCAACTTACAATTAGAATTTGCCTGGGCTGATAGCCTTTGATGTGCTATCTTCGCAGCAAAAGGGTTTCTTTGGTACTTCTCCTTCTTGGTACTCATGGCACCTCCAGGAACCAATTAATGACAAGTACTGAGGTTCCACTGTATATACACTGTTTTTGCTTTCCTGACTTAATTTTCACTCATATAACCACCCCTCTGATTGTCAGTAGTTTGCTATTGTTTTCTTGGTGAAGAACAAAATACTCTACTAGGTCCTGGTCTAGAACTCACATTTTGGGATTCCATAGCTGCCAAAGACTTCACAAAGGCCATTAATTCCATTCAGTTTTCTGAGGTCTGGTGTTGTCAGCATGCCCTGTCTCCCAGGGCTGAAATCAATCAATACATTCTAAAACCTTCGTTTCTACTTCACCCATTTGAAGCTGTTCTAATAACATTACCACAGTTTTCTACTTACTACTCTCCTGCACAGAAAATTTCAATGATTTTCTAATGCCTACCAAAAACAGGAGAAACATGGTCTTTAAAGTAAAAATCTTGTTCTACATTCTAGTCGTATGGGTTAGGTATATGTAAACAAAGTTAGGACCATGATGAGTCCCTATAACACTACTGTTTTTCACAAACTGTGTGCTCAGTCTGGAAAAATTCTGCCACTCCAAGCTTCTTCCAGTCTCTCTGTCTATCAGAATCTCTGTCAAGAGACTTTTCAACGGTGCTTTAAACTTTTCTAATGCACTCAATCATATCTATGTTCTCCTTAGTTTAATTACATGTAAAATTTCACCTATGGGTACTTTGGTCCTTATTTTGAGATACCCAAGTTCACTATTAGCAGAATACATACAATAAGAAAAGATTTAATCTTTGTTGTGAGAAAATAATTTGATGCTACGACTAGGTGAAAAATTTACAATATACTCAATAGAAAAGTAAGAAATACATAACATAATTTCAAGAGTGTCAAGGATAAAAAACTATAATCTATATGTTATAATACATGTATATTTGAGAATAAATATCTGAGGTCTAGAATGCCTAAATGTCTACTCTAAATCCCAGCATCGTTGGGGCATGAGTTGTATTCTTATTTATATTTGTTCAACAATATGGCCTTCCAAATTTGTTGACTGATTGATATAATGCCTATTGGTCAAAATTTTATAAAAGTTAAAATTTTCCTTTGTTTGATAATATATTTTCTGTGGCTTTGAGAATCATTCAAGTGGTCTAATTCCTATGAAGTCTTGCTTTGCTATCATGGAGAAATGTAGTATGGAAACATGTGGTTGAAGTTTCGCTAACTATGGAACTCTGTCTTCATTTTCGATATCAAGAAGTTGCTTCAAACCAAATCCGTCAGTGAAAAGTATCCATTTTTCTTCCGAATACCAAGAAAACAATGAAGCAAAACTCAGTGAAACACCTGTAATGGAACCAAACCCTAGTTGTTCTTCATAATCCATCTATATAAACTGAATGAAGGAAGTTTATGAGAATAATAAATGAATAAACCATATGGAGAGTAAGCTATATATTCTTGAATTTTTCCTACAGTTTTAAAATGACAATTTAATGGAACACTTTTTGATTCTACAGTTTACCAGAGCCGAGCAGCAAGACAGCTGTTTCATTTTGCTTCACTTCTGACTGTGTGGAAGGAAAAGGAGGTTTGCGGGGGAGACAGCTTGTCTTTCTACACAAATGTTGGCAGAAATAGAAAGCGGGGGATAGAAAATTACTAGCTAGGTACTGTACATCCTGTTTGTGAATAAGGTCTTTTTTCACATTTCACTTGAAAGTCAGTGAGAGTCTCTTTTCCCATACATATTCTAGCTCATAATCTCAATATATTCTGAATTTCAGGTCAATGAAACAAATGGTAAAGGATGAGCTCTAATATAAAACACTTCTGTGTGCTAGTCCCTCTAAATATTTGTGGGGTTTGATTTAGTTGCACTTTGTCATATTGAGCATCCAGGTTTAATTTGACTGTTTCTCTTGTTTGGGGCCACTAGAGTCATTTAAAAGAGATAGTGATTTGTTTCTTTTTTTTCCGATGTTCATCATTCTTTTTAGATAACTAACTCAATTATTGTTTTTAGCAGGTTTAGTTTCTTCCGTAAAATGTTCTGTGCTTTATAAGTTATCATGTTAGTTCATTCTGCTCTAAGAAAAATAGGTTTATATACTATACAGATAAATATTAAAACAAATTTCCCACAGTGGAAAATAGGTTTGTGATGTGATTTATCAAATAGCCTTGCACTAAGGAAATAATTATTGCTCCTTGGGAGTTGTAAAGAGTGACACCTGTATTCTCTGCTAATTAAGAGCAATTGGTTAAAAAAAAAAAAGAGTGTACATGATGTAAATCATGGTGGAAAATCGATAGCTGTTTCATGGATTTTACAGGATAAATAAATTTATTTGAAAAATTAGAAATGAGATTATCCATAAAGTGGTGTGAAATAGTTATAAAACCTAGAAGTATTATTTTTAAAAGCTACCAATGATTGTTTTACTGTAATTAATTTCCCTGTAGATGTATGAGGGAATGTTAGCTTCCAAGAGGAGTGTTCTAATTAGTCTTCCTCTGAATGTACACCAGCTTAAAAAAAAAATACGCGCACACTACCACTAACAATAGCAACATTGAATATAGAACTCATTCCAAGGAAAAATGCCAACTACTTTCCTAAGTATTCCTTTGGCTCAATCGAAATGGAATACATAAATTTCTATGAGTATTCATCATTAAGGAAATGGTTTTATTTAAAAATATGAAAATGTACTTTTTTCACAAGTGTCCTTTGAATACACTGAATGAAAATTTCAAGTACTAAATTAAAAAGTCAAGTTTCCAAATTTAATGGGCCGACACTCCCTTGAGATGTAACATAGAAACAATAAGAGTATTTTTAAAACACCTAAGCAGAAGCAGAAGCCCAGGAGGAATGGTGAGCCACAGATTCATGAGGGGAAAAACCACTTTTCTCTCCTACATTGAAAGAAGGTGTCATCTTCGCTAAAAATCTAATTCAGAGGTCTCAAAATTTAAAAATGCAATAAAATTAGCATTTCTGAAACCGAGAGAGAGTAAGTAATGCTTCATTTCTCATTGGCCATGTGCTTCTCACAGTACTATGTTTTATTTATTTTGAGGAAAGGTCAAAGAGAAGAAGAGAAAGTGGGGGCAAACAGACAGGGCAGCTTGAAGCCGCCTGTACCCCTGCCACTTGGCACGGTGAGCACTGCCAGTCCCCAAGGTCTGAGGGGCAGTGAAAACCAGCTGGTGGTGAGTGGTCGTGTTGGGACCCTGCCCAAGAACAGCAAGCAGAAGAGACTGAATGCAAAGCCTTCAAGGGCAGCAGCTGAGCGTGCGGGAAGAACTGGAGCCAGAGCGGCTTCTCACATGAAGGAACTGTGGCAGTAGTTCCTTGCATTTTTCCCTGAAGGAACGCATTCTTGGCCCTACCAGGGAGCTGACATCCGGGCACCTGCCCCACACACAGCACTGAGAGTCATCCCGGTGCAGTGGGAGCACACAGTGAACGGATGCCAGCTGTGTGAGACTCATTTGTCCTTCTTCTGCCTCCTGTCCTCCTCCTCCCTCTGAACCAGGCAGGGGAAATGAGTTCTTATGTGTGCGGAGTTTCAGCATAAGCTCATAACTGGTGTCATACATATAATATTTAAAGTAATTGAATTATTCCACTGCTGTGGCTGGGGATGTAGATCGATGTCAAAGCCCTTACCTAGCATGTGTGAGCTCTGGGTTCCATCCTTAGTACCTCAATAAAAACAAAAGACTTACAGAGCTAATGTACTCAAAGCCACTAACTTCGAAACCCTATGAGTCCATGGAGTAAGATGTCATACAAAACAGTGGGAAATGTGCAAAAATACAATAATTTTTGCAAATGGAAATGTATGTTTGTTAGAAGGGGAGACTCACCTTGAATTTTCTCACTGCAGATCACTTAGCATCTGGGCTTGCTGTCTTGTGATGGTGACACTGAATATGTCACACATGGCACAGGTTTGTGTGTCTGCTTATACATAGACCATACATACATGTGTACCACATAACAGCAATATGATGTAATGTTCACTGTATGGTGGGTATTTTCAGAGAAGAGATAACAATGAGTTAATGTCTTAATTGATGATGTCAGATACAAAAGAATACCTGGCTTTATTGTACAAAATGTAGAAATTACACTTAGGAAGTACTTTTTAAATGAAAGTATATGCTTTGGCTACACCTTAGCTGAGTGGCATCTCATTCCATGGGTGTCGCAGTAAGTCTCATACATTGGTGGAAAATATCAGGGAAAATCTGTATACATATAAGATATTATACAAAACAGGACTTACCACACTAGTGGGTAAAATGGGGAAAGTAGAACTATGTTAATTATGTGGATATTTTAAACAGTGCACTTTGTCATACATACATACATACACACACACAAGCAGAAACATGCTTGTGTAGATCTATTTTTATAACTAAATGTAGTTTAGTATGTGGAAAGTAAAAAACTTTTTATTCCTATTTCTTCAATGTAGATCTAGAAGAAAAAGTTGAAAACTATTTTTTACTGTCAGTAAATGGTGGTCATTATTTTAAATGATCTAGAAAAGAAGGCCATTTGAAAGGTCTGACACTATATGTATATAGATATATATATGATTTTTGTTTTGATCTTTATGGTATTTTACAGCTTTATTTTCTCTAAATATATAACTGGAGTATAAACAAAATAATAGTACTTTTAATAAAATTAACTCAAGTCTGAGTAAATTGTATTTCAAATTCTGGCTACTAAAGTGCATTAACTGATTTTTGAAGATTAATAAATTTCTACTGTCTATTCACTGATTAACATTTATCTTCTTCAAATAAATTTACACAATTAAAAACTAAAATAGGAGAAAACCATCCGTCACTTTATAAAAATAGATTTCACTTACACACATGCATATATAATATATTGACATATAATATAGTATAAACATTTATGATCTAATATGAAATATACACACAGATGTGGGTAATACTATATGTACTAGATAAGTATATAAATAGATGCTGCATATATGTCTAAACTGGTTTGGGAACACTAAAATTGCTCAATTTGCATTATGGGAGCTATCCTGCCAAATTAGATTCCAGTGAAATGCAAAATACACTGAAAGAATGAAGATAATCTGAAAACAATAATAAAAAAATGCATTGTTGCCCTAAAAAAATGTGTGGACATCCACTGTAAACAGTTGCTTCAAAGTGCACAGTATAGCCATGTATGCATGCGTAGATTTATCAAGATTTGGGCTGAAACTTCATGGAAGGTGAGGAACTAATTAGTAAAAGTGAAACCCCAAGATTGAGAGGCTAGATGTAGAATGAAATTCATTAGTAAGGCAATTAAATGCCAAGCAGGAAGTTCATAAAATGAAGACTGCTTGTGGGGAAGGAGGCGCAGGAAGCTAGTTTAGGTCAGTCGACTGGGACAGTAAGCGCTTTTGTAGGGACAGAAATTCACCCCAAGACAGGCAAGGACGCCCATAGTCATAGAAAGGAATATATGGAAATTTACAATTTCAGCAGAAACCAAACACAAACCACTCATTTTAAATTAATTGGTTTTTAGAGAGCATGCCACAAATGTATTTCATTTTCAGATTTGTGTATCCTATTTGATATGAATTTTGTTTCATTTGAGAAAGAAATGTGTTGTTTTTATTTTTATTTATTTATTTTTTGGTACCGGGGATCGAACTCGGGACCTTGCACTTGCGTGGCAGGCGCCGGACCCACTGACCTAAATCCCCGGCCCAGTGTGTTCTTTTTAAACTAAAATTAATTCCACTTTGAAAGATTATTGACAACATCTTATTTTTTACATTAGAAGAGAATTTATAAGCAAATGCGTATATTGTAAAAATTGTTTCTAATGATTTGGAGTATAAAATTGCGGTCGCCATTGAATATATGTAAAAGACGTTTTTTCATGAAATCTGAGGTTCTAACGATCACTTGAATTTGAAGTTTTTCAGACATCTTTCTCAAAATCCGTGATGACTGCAAGGAAAATCAGAGCCAACTCACATTTGCAATGTTCCTGAAAACTCGGAGAAAACCATGCACTGCAAAGCACACGAAGGGGCGGCTTCAATTCCAGCCGTGTCAGGGCTGAGACTCGCTGGGGTCGCCAGCCTCGAGGTCAGGTTCAAATGTGCTCTGATGCCTCACTCATTGTGCTAAACACTACTGTGATGCCATGGCTTAAAAATCAAAGTCGATGCAAAGAATTTATAATTAGCAAAATATTGGATTTGAATTAAGTACTGGCTCCTGGAGTGAGGAATGAGGAGCAGACGCTGAGGTGAGCGGCAGACGTATTTAATGGAAAGAGAGGGAGCCCCTTTCAGAGGGGACAGTGAAGGCCAGGGGGAGGAACAGGGTAGAAGGGATGCTGCAGACCCAAGCAAGGGATGGCCCACGTTAATCTCTACTCACCCGGGCCCTCCACACCTATGTCATCCATTAGCTAAAGTCCGTCTGATTAGACTGACAAATGGCCCTCTTGAACAACAAACCTACAACACACCAATGCCTACAAAGCCACTGCACGAAGAATGCAGGAATTACAATCAAAGCAGTTCAGCTATTAAGAATTCTTCCACACTGAAAGAATTCTTTGGCACACTGAGAGGGAACATGCCGAACTGTACCAAATTTATTCTAAGAAGAATGTAAAGAAAAAGTTTACATCAGAAATGCAAAGCAAGAAGAGAGAAGAAGCAAGAAAGCAAATTCAAAGAGTTAGTTGAATTTAGGAAAAATATGCAGGAAAAAAGCTCGTTTCAGAAATGGAGAGTAAATGATGACAAGATTGTAATGAAAATTTTAAGAGGTGAATTGGAAAACTAAGCAAGCATAAGGCAAGACCAAAAGGAAAATATAGAAATAAAGGTGGGTTAGAAAGAAGGGAGTTGACATAAAGACAGGCACAGAAAGTCCCTAACATTCACATCATGGAAGAAAAATCGAGTTAATATTTCACAGTAGAATCAAAAACCAATATAAATCTGCATATTAAACCAGGTTCATGTCTAATCTGGGGACACTGGGTTGGAACAATAAATTTGAGACACACCCTAGGAACACTATCTTGAAGGATATAATGTATAATAAAATTTTCAATGATGTCAAGCAAAACAATTTAAAGTTAAGAATTTTAGTTTGACATCATATCCCTCAAGATCAGCATACTAAGAAGTCAAAGGTGGAACCTATTTTCAAGGAAACTGGTGGAAGGAGACAGAGGCGGAAGATCTTGTGTGTAGCATAGCTATACTTCCAACTAAAGGCTATGGAGAAATATTTCTACTATGCCCTAACTGAAGAGGTACTGTATACTTATCCTCTTTCTGAGGAATCTACAAAGTGATAAGCTACATATACCCTTCTAAGAAGTGAGCGATATAAATGACACTTATCTATTTCAATGTCTTCTTTGAGATATGTCCCATCATTTTCAGACTAATAGCTTTTCAATAAACCTTGAGGCTCTCAAAGGTAAAATTGAAATACATCGTTCCATTATAAATGTCAAAAATTATAACGAGCCTCTTGGCAAGTTAATAGCACTTAAGAAATTATATAATCTATTAAAACTTTTTGTATCTAGGTGAAATGAATTTTCCTTTGAAGTCTTAATTTCTCTTTACTTAAACCTGTGCTTGTAAAGCATCAATATACTCTTCCTCAACCAAAGGAACTGCGCTTGGGGTCTCCTGTGGCCTTTGGGACAAATTTTCACACAGTGCTTTAGCAAACGGTCCTTTTAGTAACATTAATCAACCACTGGGGAGATGCTGTGATGACTACAGTAATACCATGTAACTTTCAATGTAGGAAGTGTGACTCCACTTCATCACAATTCCTTTAACACTGTTGTGCAATATTTTAATAACTTCTTTAGAATCTAGATACCAAACACAGTTAGGGTTGAAGTCAGAGCATGTTTTTAGTAGACATAGAGAGGACTGAGCTTCTGTGCTTGCCAAAGTGTACGTGTCTTTGCGAGTGTGTGCATTTCTTAGAGTAGATACTTGGCCTTCAGCATAGCGTTTTGACATAGTTTAGAAACATTAATGCTACATTTTCTTGGTCATGAACTCATGCCTGTTTAAAATAATGACACAAATAAACATTTGTCTTATAATATAGTTTTTATTTTGGATTTTAAAAATTTATTGGAATCTATCATTACATTTATTAATTCTTCATTTTGTTCTTTAGTGTGTTTATAATAATCTTCTTCATGTTATTTTCCAGCTGTTATTTTATTCACTTATTTTATTAATTTCCCTGGAAGATACCCATGAGGATTCTTCTAATGAAATGTTCTATTGGTATATGTTTTTGGTACATTGAGATAACATTCAACTTGTAGGATTCATACATATGCATATTGCGTCTCCTCTTTTATTAAACTCCCCCTGGTCCTCTGCCTTACCCTCTCCTCATATCCAATTTTAATAAGCTTGAATATTTGAGTATATAGGGACTTAATGTATTATAAAAGAAGTCTAATTTAGTAGGCAGAGGTGTTGGTTAAACTATTTTTATTTGACTATGTAGTGATGGAGAGAATGTCCCTGACTCTGGAGGTTACCCTTGTGTTTTCCCCACCTTCAGAGAGAAGTTTTCTATCACACCAAATGCACGTGGCTGGGTCCGGGGTGCAGCCATGCAGAGCAGAGCTGCCCGCTGTGTACAGACAGGAGCCGGAGCCTAAGTCATAACGGAAAAACGGTGAGACACAGTGCTGCCACCGGGCAAGAGGAAAACCCCTGCAGGCTGATCACGGTGCCACAGGGCCAGCCCTCACTGATCCCCAAATGAGATAGGGTCACAGCCTTCCTCAGAGGGTGATCTGTATCTTATACCTGTTGATTTACCAGTTATGCAACATAGCCTGTCTAAACCTGAATCCAGGTGAAATTAAAGGGCATCGTCAACCTTCAGGCTCAGACTCCTGGTGGCCAACTCCAGGTCTTCTCTGAAAGACAGAGCTTATATGGAGTTGTCAGAAGTGTTCTTCTTCACTGTGGTCCTGGGAAGTTGGAGCTGAGACCATAATATTTCATGTCCTCTTTTAAAAGATATGCCTAATCAAGTGCCATAGATACATTTTCCTATTTTAAACATTTTTTTTCCTAGAAATTTTATTCGTTTTCTTGTACATTTGATCTATGACCAATTTATAATTCCTGAGGCAGGAGGGAAGGGCCCGGCTTGTTTGTAATCATGTGGATGCATTATTGCCTCATACGAGTGATTGAAGATATCATCAAATCTCTACCTCACTATATAATTGTTCTATTAGTGGTATATTTTAAATGCCAAGCACATTTATAAGCCAGGTTATTATCATATTTTTGTTCAAGCAAGAAAATTGGGAACATGGCAATAAGAATGGTGTGATAACAGTGAACCTATCACTCAAGAATCTTTTGATGGCCAAAAAGTATACTTTGATTTACCTCAAAAACATATATACTAAGAGCACCAAAGCTAGTGAATATCTTGTAGCTATAAGGAATTTTATAAATGATATGAAGTCCAGATGGTATTTCTAAGAGATTTTTTTTTTCTGCTCTTGAATGGAACCAGGCACTAGAATGGTGTGGGTTAATAGTGTGTGTGTGTGTGTGTGTGTGTGTACATCTGAGAGGAAGATGGGAAAGTCCCTTGAGGTTAAAGTCCTATTTCGCTGGTAATTTTTTATAGAAGTGGGTATTTTGTCCTAGAATAGAAGACAAAAGAGAATTGGATATCTCAGGATGAATTGTCAGTAGTGCATAGGATGAGGCTGATGCTCTCTTGACTGCAGTGGATATACTCAGAAGAGTGAAGTCTAGTTGACACATGGTTCTATGTGCAGCCATGGTGTAGCAAAATTACACTGATTCTTTTTTTGTTGTTGTTAAATTCTTTTATTGGTACATTTTAGGTATACAACACAATTACATTTCTCACTGGGAATTGTACCTTTATATAATGCATCTTGGTTCTTATTTTTTCCCCATTCCTAGCCCTCCCTTCACCCCCTCCACCCTTTCCTGTTTACAAAGACTTTATTTCCATTTTTTCCATTTCTCAGCATTTTTCCTTTCCCTTCTTTCCTTTCCCCTGCCCCTCCCACTACCCCTACCCCTTTGGACCTTTTCTTCCTATTTTGCATTATCGATTATTCATTTTAATCATTGGTACATTTTAGGTATACAATATAATGGCATTCATCATTGGAAATTTGCACCTTTACATAGTCTCTCTTGGTTCTTATTTTTCACCTTTGCCCTGCCCTCCCTTCAACCCCTCCAGTCCTCCCTATTTACAAAGATTTTGTTCCTATTTTTCCATTTTCTCATATTAATCCCATTCCCTTCTGTCCTTTCCCCTAGCCCTCCCACTTCCTTCCCCTTTGCCCCCTTTCTTCCTATTTCACATTACCTATTATACATTTTAGTCCTTATTACACTTTCAGTTTCTCACACCAGAGAAACTATTCAGTATTTATACATGTGTGTCCTATTTATTTCACTTAAGAGAATGGCCTCAATGTGCATCCACTTAACTATAAATGTCTCTAATTTTTCATTTTTTATGGCTGAGTAGTACTCCATTTTATTAAAAAACCACATTTTCTTTATCCAGTCTCCAGTTGATGGGCACTTGGGCTGTTTCCAAGTTTTAGCTATTACAAACTGTGCTGCTATGAACATGGGTGCACATATATCACTGTGGTATGATTCTTTTAATTCTTTGGGGAAGATCCCCAGCAGTGGAATAGCAGGGTCAAATGGGACTTCCAGTCCCAGTTCTTTGAGGTATCTCCATACTGATTTCCACAGTGCTTGCCCCAGTCTACACTCCCACCAGCAGTGGAGCAGGGTTCCTCTTTCCCCACAGCCCCACCAGCATTTGTTATTGGTTGATTTCACGATAGCAGCCATTCTTTTTGGAGTGAAGTGTAATCTCACCATTGTTTTCATTTTCATCTCTTGAATGACCAGTGATGCTGAACATTTTTTCATGTATTTATTTGCTATTTCTACTTCTTTGTCTAAGAAATGTTTGTTCATTTCAGATGCCCATTTTCAGATTGGGTCTTTAAATTTGGGAGGTCTGATCTTTTTAAGCTCTTTATAGATTCGAGATAGTAGACCTTTGTTTGAGGAAGAGCAGGTAAAGACTTTTTCCCACATTATGGGTTGCCTCTTCACATTGCTGGTGGTTTCTCTTGCTGTGGAGAAGCTTTTTTATAAGAAGAGATCCCATTTGTTGATTGTTTGTGCTAGTTCACGGGCAACTGAGGTGTTGTTCATAAAATCTTTTCCTACACCGATGTCTTCAAGAGTTCTACCTAACTTCTGTTCCAACTGGTTCAGCGTTTCTATTTTAATATTTAGATCTTTAATCCATTTTGATTTTAGTTTAGTGCATGGCAAGAGATATAGTTCTAGTTTTAATCTTTGGCAAGTTGAAGCCCAATTTTTCCAGCACAATGCATTAAAGAGGCTATCTTTCCTCCAGTGAAGGTGTTTGGCTCCTTTATCCAAGATGAGATGGCTGAGTGTGTCTGGCATTGTTTCTGATTTTTCCAATCTGTTCCACCGGTCCTCAGATCTGTTTCTTTGGCAGTACCATGCTGTTTTTATCACAGTAGCTTTGTAGTAGAGTTGCAGGTTGGGGATTGTGATACCCCCTGCCTTGTCTCTGTTACCTAGAATTGCTTTTGCTATTCTGGATCTCTTCTTGTTCCAAATGAATTTTTGGATTGTTTTCTCAAGGTCTACAATGTATGCTTCTGGGATCTGAATTGGAATTGCATTAAATCTATATAGCAGTTTTGGAAGTATGACCATTTTCACTATATTAATCCTTCCTACCCAGGAGCAGGGGATGTCTGTCTATTTTCTGATATCATCTTCAATCTCTCTTTTCAGAGTGCCATAGTTTTCAGAGAAGAGGTCTTTGATTTCTTTCATTAGGATGATTCCTAGGTATTTCAGTTTCTTGGATGCTATTGTGAAAGGAATTATTGGCCCTATTTCTCTCTCAGTGAGTCTGTCATTTGTATAGAGGAAAGCTATTGATTTTTGTGTGTTGACCTTGTAACCAACTACTTGACTGAATTTGGTTATTAAGTCTAGAAGACTTTTGGTGGAGTTCTTGGGGTCTTCTATATAGAGTATCATGTCATCTGCAAATAATGACAATTTGACTTCTTCATTTCCTATCTTTATTCCTTTTATTTCTTTCTCTTGCCTAATTGCCATGGCTAATATTTCCAAAACTATATTGAACAAGAGTGGTGATAGTGGACATCCTTGTCTTGTTCCTGATTTTAGTGTGAAGGATTTCAGTTTTTGACCATTTAGTATGATATTGGCTGTTGGTTTTTCATAGATGGCTTTTATCAGTTTGAGGCAGAGACTATCTATTTCAATTTTTTGTAGGGTTTTTATTATAAATGCATGTTGGATTTTGTCAAATGCTTTTTCTGCGTCTATGGAGATAATCACATGGTTTTTGTCCTTGACTTTATTGATATAGTGTATTACATTGACTGATTTGAGTATATTGAACCATCCCTGCATCCCTGGCATGAATCCTACTTGATCACGGTGCATGCTCTTCTTGATGATCCTCTGCATTCTGTTTGCCAGTAGCTTATTAAGGATTTTTACATCTATATTCATTAGTGAGATTGACCTATAGTTCTCCTTTTCGGTTGGGTCTTTGTCTGCTTTGAGGATCAAGGTGATGCTTGCTTCCAGGAATGAATTTGAGGGTATTGCTTCCCTTTCAATTTCATTGAAGAGTTTAAACAGTAGTGGCAGCAGTTCCTCTCTAAATGTCTTATAGAATTCAGCAGTGAAGCCATCAGGGCCCAGGCTTTTTTAGTTGATAAGTTTTTAATTATGTTTTAAATTTTATTGCTTTATATTGGGTTGTTTAGAATTTTTAGGTCTTCTTCATTCAACTTTGGTAATTCGTATGTATCTAGGAATCTGTCCATTTCTTCTGTGTTTTCCATCTTATTGGCGTATAGGTTCTGGAAGTAGGTATTGATGATCCTCTCTGGATTTCTGCTGGGTCTGTTGTAATTTCACCCTTTTCATTCCTAATTGCATGGATTTGGACCTTTTCTTTCCTTTTTCTGATAAGGTTGGCTAAAGGTTTGTCAATTTTGTTGATTCTTTCAAAGAACCAACTCTTGGCTTCATTGATTTTTTTGTATCGTTCTCTTAGTCTCCATTGCATTGATTTCTCCTCTGATCTGTATAATATCGATCCTTGTATGAGCTCTGGGGTTGTCCTGCTCTTCTTTTTCTAGAAGCTTGAGGTTCAGCATCAGGTTGTTTAATTGGGCTCATTCTGTTTTCTTATTATGCTTATTCACTGCTATGAATTTCCCTCATAAGACTGCTTTCGTTGTGTCCCATAGATTCTGATATGTTGTATTGTCATTGTCATTTAATCAAAGGAACTGTCTGATTTCTTCTTTAATTTCCTCTGTGACCCATTAGTTATTCAAAAGTGTGTTGTTCAATTTCCACATGTTTATGAAATTTTTTGAGTTTCTTTTGGTATGGATCTCCAATTTCATCCCACTATGGTCTGATAATATACAGCAGATAACTTCAATTCCTTTGCACTTACTTAAACATGTTCTATGTGTGAGTATGTGGTCTATTTTGGAGAATGACCCATGTGCAGCTGAGAAGAATGTGTATTCTGATTTTGTGGGGTGAAGACTCTGTAAACATCTGTTAAGTTCATTTGTTCAAGAGTTCGATTGAGTTCTAGTATTCCATTACTTAATTTTTGTCTAGTTGATCTATCTATTTGTGACAGTGGGGTCCTGCAGTCCCCCACTACAATTGTATTAGTGCATATATGACTTTTCATGTCTGTTAGTATTTGTTTTATATAGTTGGGTGCACTAGTGTTTGGTGCATAGATTTTTATGATTGTCATCTCTTTCTCTTGGATTGTTCCCTTTACAAGGATGTAGTGTCCTTCTTCATCTCTCTTAATCAGTGTTGGTTTGAAATCTACTTGATCTGCCAAGAGGATAGCTACTCCTGGTTTTTTCCGGGTTCCTATCATATGGAGTATTGTTTTCCACCCTTTAACTTTCAGTCTATGAGTTTCCTTTTGAATTAAGTGTGTTTCTTGTATGCAGCATATTCTTGGATTTTGCTTCTTGACCCATTCTGCCAGTCTATTTCTTTTGATTGGTGAATTGAGACCATTAACGTTGATGGTTATAACTGAAACATATTGACTTGTCATTGCCATGACTTTTTCTTTTTGTTGGGTTCTCCCCCTTTACATTTAATTTCTTGTCATGCCAGATGGGTTCATTCTGCTTTGCTTCCTGGCGCTGTGATCCTCAATGTCTCTTTCTAGAATTTTGTCTAAAAATTTTTGTAATGCTGGTTTGGTATTCACGAAGTTCCTAAGGTGCTCTTTGTCATGAAAGTATCTTATTTCTCCATCAATTTTGAAAGATAGTTTTTCAGGGTACATCTTTCTGGGTTGGAGGCTGTTTTCTTTTGGGGCTTGCAATATGTCATTCCAAGCTCTTCTTGCCTAGATGGTTTGTGTTGAGAAGTCTGCTGTGATTCTGATGGGCTTTCCTTTGTATGTGATTTGTTTCTTTTCTCTAACTGCTTGCAGAACTTTGTTCTTCTGTTGAGTTTCTGGAATCTTAACAATTATATGCCTATGTGTAGATTTTTTTTTGATCAAGGATATTTGGAGTCCTATATGCCTCATTTACCTGTATGTCAAGCTCTTTTCCCCTGCTTGGGAAGTTTTCTGCCATTACTTCTGTGAAGAGTTTTTTTTATGTTATCTACACTCTCTCCTGTTTCTTCATTGACTCCAGTCAGTCTTAAGTTATTCTTCTTTGTATCATCTAGCAGCTGCTGGATTGATTTCTCATGTTCCCTTATAAATTTGAAGCAATTTTTCTTTTCTTGGTCATTAATTGCAATCTTATCTTGTATATCTGAAATTCTGTCCTCACATTGGCTCGTTCTGCTGTGAAGACTTTCAATGGAGTTTTTTATCTCCTGGAAATCTATTTGCATCTCTTTTATGGATTCCATTTGTTTCCTATGTTGGGATTCCATCATGTTCCTGAGCTTCTCTCTAGATTTATTAATCATGTCTTGCACTAGGAGCACAATTTCTCCTGTTATCTGAGAAATTATTTCTGATTTCATTTTTTCCATATTCCCTTTTGTTGCCAGTTCAGTGGGTCCATGTGGTTGAGTATCAGAGTGTTCCATCTCATTTCCCTTTGGGGTTGCTGTAGGTGATCTAGAAGTCTGGTTTTGAGACTTATTTATGTGTTTTCTCATTTTGACGGGGCAGGGGGCTGTTGGCGCCTGCACGGATTACCTCCTCTGAGCTGGGAGAGGTGGGACAGGGGCTGGGAGCAGCTTTAGGGATGGTGACCTAAAAGTCCTTTCCTCTGGGCTGGGAGTAGCAGGAGGGATGGTGGCCCGGAAGCCCCTTCCTCTGGGCCAGGATCAGAGGGACAGATGGTGGCCCAAAAGCTCTTTCCTCTGGGCTGGGAGCAGAGGGAGGGATGGTGGCTGCAAAGCCCCTCCCTCTGGACCAGGAGCAGTGGGACAGCAGATCAAAAGCCCCTACCTCTGGGCCTGGAGTGGCGGGACTCAATACCATGGTCTCGTGGTCCGGTGTCCTCTGTGTCTTTGTAGTGTGGAACCAGGTGGCTGCCTGTCTGGAGCGAGCTAATTCGGTGTGTTCTGCATACACTGATTCTTGAAGAACTTATTGGAGGCTAAAAAGACTGGCAAAAATATTTGAATGCAAAATAAGCCCGTCACTTCAATTCAGTGTGTTTTCACAGGAAGTTTTCCATTCTACTTACAGTGCTGGTACCCTATTCTGAGTGTGACTAAGGCCTGAGGACATTTATTCTAGATTCCTCAGATATTGCTCATCATCATCCTTGACTCAACATGTTCATATTTCAAAAAGTGTTGAAACCTTGTTTCTGGACTCAGTGTTTGAAGAGTTTTCGTATTTTGAATTGAGTTGGCTTGACAAAATTCACCTTTGAAGCAAGTTTATATCCCATTGATTTTCATATTTTTGTTTTGTATATTCCCCATGAAATGCAGGGATCGTGCTTGATGAGTTTATTGCAGGAGCTCTCTTACCAGATCCTGTGGCACTGTAGCTGCCTTCCTAACTGAGAGCCTGATTGTGTATCTAGTACCTTTGGTGATGTCAGCATTTTCCTCTGCTGCAGTGATGGGGGTAATAGTCCACTCTCTTCCAGAAACAAACAAACCACTGATGGGACTCTAAGTTTTAACTACATTCCCTGATATTGAACGCAACAGCTCTTTCTGTGCTGCAATTCATTTGCTGTGAGACTCAAATATATATGTGACTTTAATTAATGTTTACTGGCCAATGGATAGATTTTAAAATGTATAAGAAGCATGTATTATTGAAATTGGTTCTTTTTATTTTGCAATTTCCCATCTTAATAACAGCACCAACAGTTTGGGAAAGTATGTTCCTCCTAATAGCTCTAGGTATAAGGAGATAATGTATTTTTGAAAATGTTTATTATTAAACCAGTGCTCAGGGACAATTATGACTATATTGTAAGCTCATTTCAATGCTCTGGTTTTTAATGTCACATCTCTGAAGAACCCTAAGCACTGAAGTAGATATGTTACAATAGCTGAGAGTGCACTGAAGTACAGTAATTCAGGCTGACAGAATGGTGCCTGCCCCTGGGTCTGTGCTACCCTCACTCAGGTAATAATGTGAACCTCAGAGGAAATGAAAGTGTTGCGGTGAATATGAAGGAAACAGATGTTCACCAGTGTGGGCCACTGATGGGAAAAATTAAAGAGAAAAGATCAATCCAAAAGAGAATAGACCTACGCATTCCAAACCAAAGTCCAATTAAAGAAGTGCTTGTTGGAGATGAAACGTGTTCAACAGAAAGATAATCACACTTCTGCTCCATTCTAAAGAGAAATACTAATTGTCAATGCTTATAACTTGGCCGGGTGACTAGATGGAACCTCCCCATTAAATACATGCAAAAGGAAAAATTAACAGCTGCATTACATTAAGAAAGTTATCAAAAGCATGTGTTTAGATTTCAGAGTACTTAGACTCCTGGGTTAGTTTCCTAATGACTCCAGTTTGGATAAGGTTGACCTAGACCTAAGAAAAGGGTGTAGTTTCAATCTTTGTAAGCCAGGTCACTTAAAATTCAGACCAAAACCCTGAGTTCTGGTCAGCAGTTCTTTCTCTCTCTTTCTCCCTCTCTCTCTCTCTCTCTCTCTCTCTCTCTCTCTCTCTCTCTCTCTCTCTCTCCCTCTTCCTCCCTGTCCATCCCCCCTCTTTCTTTGTCTTTGTTTGTACTTACAGCCTGAAGATTCAGGTTGAAATGTAGTTCACATTGCCAAGAAAAGTAATCTAGATCTTGCTGTATCTAAACATTTTTGGGTCAAGGTTAAAGTTAAATAGGGAGATGTAGGATAGAAATTTATTTTGAGATCAGGTGGGAATGAGTGATAATAATGCAGGTATCATTAAAGATGTTGAGATAATTCTCTTCCTGAGCAGCACAGAAGAGTCAACGGGGACAGCCATTTTTGAATGCATAATCTGATCAAAATATAGTAAGTCCAGTCTGTGTCTATTGATTGGCAAATTGAGACCCTTACAATTAAGAATTATTACCAGTAGGTATTGATTTATTCCTGTCATTGCCTAATTTTTCTGTTTCTTCTTCTTCTTTTCCTTGTACTTAACTGCTCACCTTACCTTATGTATTCATTCTACTAGACGTTTTGGCATTTTTTACCTTCATTTTCTCTTTCTAGGATATCCTGGAGAATGTTTTGTAGTGCAGGTTTGGCGGTCATGAATTTCTTAAAATGCTTTTTGTTACAGGAAGACCTTACTTCTAGATCAATTTTGACAGAGAGCTTTGCAGGATATATAAGCCTTGGTTGGAAGTTGTTTTGTTTTGTTTTATTTTTTCTTTCTTTTTTTTTGTGGTACAGGGGATTGAACCCAGGACCTTGGGCTTGCCTGGCAGGCCTGGCACCATTGAGCTAAATCCCAACCCTACCCTGGCAGTTGTTCTCTGAGGGCTCAAAACACTTCATTCCAAGTTCTTCTGGCCTTTAATGCTTGTGTTGAGAAGTCTGCCATGATTCTAATGAGTTTGCCTTAAAAAGTGATTCATTGTTTTCTATAGCATCTCTGAATCTTCTGTCCCTGTGTTGAACTTCTGCACAGGACTCTGAAGGGAGCCACAGGTCTTTGACTTTTGACTAGATCCTTCGATCTCTAGTGGTCAGCCAGCCCTTTTGCACCTGTCACATCTGACTCTGTGCTGTTGGTCATTGTGAGCCTACCTTGTAAATCCACACACATATTCTGTTCATTAAGTAAAAACTGACTTATACACTAACCAAATATCGACATACAGTAAATACCTACTAAATGTGACAACCGTACCCCAACTAGCAATAGAAAGGAATTCTTGCTGGAGTTTCTAACTTAACAGCTTTCAGTGGTGGTGAGATCTTGGACCGATTACCGCACAATTCGCTTATTTTGCAAAAAAAGAGAAAAGAGTATCTCTCCTATTAGGGTTTTGTAAGTATTTAGATAGATTATACATAGAGTAAGCACTTAGAATGATGGCAATAAGATTTGCCACTGGTTTGCTGGGTTTTTTTTAACTTATAAAGTTATTTTATGATAATTACCCAAAGATTTAAATGCAAAGGAGTGCAAGAGATTAACCGCACACTAGAAGCCCAAAGGATTCAACTGAGGGCCTAGATCCCAGCAGTTTCCCACACAAGTCTAGCTGAAGGCTTAGAGACAAAGGCAATGTTCTCCTCAAGTCCAGACAGTGGCCTGGAGCCCACAACATTATGTCGTGCTTGTCTGTATTGAGAGTCTGCACCTGGAAGGCCCAAAGGCCAGGGGTGCAAGCTAGAAAATCTACACCAGTGAGATGAAGGATTTGTGCCATCAAGCTGAGGGATCCACATTGGAGCCAGGAAGTGATGTTTACAGAGAAGATCAGAGCTCCCCTGACGAAAACAGAAGCTATTCCCAGCAACATCAAGGCCCTGAGCTCCTCCTCTGATGAGAACATCCTACTTTGCATCAGAGAAACCATCCGCAGCAATCTTCTTCTACAAATCAACACACCAAGATCTTCCCCTCCAGTTCTCTTTTTATGACTATTGGTAACAGTCTTCAGGTGGATCCTCCATGCCCAGACCACTCTGATTCAGTTCAGCTGGGTGTTACAAGTTGACCATTAGTCATCCACCACAGTCCACCCCTGGGCAACTTGATAACCAAACACATTTCCCTAAACCATAGTCTCTAGAGGCAGATTTCTGAAAAGTTAACATATCTTGATCTCTTCAGATTTACACCTGTATGATTTACACCTTCAGAATTACCACCTGTAAGTTTTTAGACTTTAAGACCTGTATTCCAGACTTACCACAGTTTGTATGTGTCATCCTCATAGCTGTTTTCCCTTTCTCTCCCACTATTAACCTATGCTATATTGCTATATCATATTCATAAATGGCTTTATACTCTGGAATTCAGCAGATTGTACCTAAAAATGAGTTTTCATAAAACAAAAATACAAAAAGTGGTCTTGTATGGCTTAGTAAGTTACATGGCACATAAATAAGTGACAGTGCTCAAATACCAAGACAGACTTTTAAAGTATGGGTGAAAAATTTTTGGAAATTGTATGCATCTCAATATATTTAAATATATGAATCAACAAGGTGTATAACTACAAGGATCAATTAACAAATTTTTGTGACATTAGAAAAATAACACAATTATTCTAGTAAATAGGTTAAAAGCCAAAAATTTTAAATTGGTGAATAAAATTAATAAGCTTGCCTGACTAGACATGAGTAAAAATGCATGCATCGATGAAGTACCATATTTTTTCTTGGCACACATAAAACATTTTTTCAAGGTTACATGAACTAAAACAGAATAAATTCTAAAGAATTAGTATCCTAGAGATCATGTACTAAAAAATAATATAGTAGTCTTCTCCTTAACTGGTTTCACTCTCCATGGTTTTAGGGACTAAAATTATTAAATGGAAATGTATATGAATAAATAATTTATTAAGCATAAGTTGTACCCCATTTTGTGCAGTATAAAACTCCATGCCTTCCTACTTCATCCTACACAAGATGTGAATTATTCTCGTCTAGTGTAACCATAACACCCTTCCTTCAGTTACTCAGCACATGTCTGGTTATCAGATCTTCCCCTGGATCATTGAAGGCCAAACACTGTGTCTCTGTGTGTCATTATTCATCTCAATTTATCTCATCACACTTCCTCATCTGCAGTCGAAGGATAAATACAACGCAATGGAATCTATTAAGAGAGAGCCTATTCACACAATTTTTGTTACAGTCTAGTGTTATAATTGTTCTATTTTCGTTGCTGTTAACCTCATACTGTGCCTAAATTAGGAACTGAACTTTATCGTAGGAACAATGTATATATAGTGTTCAGTACTGCCCAGAGTTTCACGCATGCAAAGGTGTCTTGGATGGTTTATCCTGCTGGTAAGTGTAGACTCAGCTGTACAAGTAATACAGATAACAACAAAACTACAGTTCCACCATATTTCACACCACAAAAACATAATAATGCATAATAATATGTGAGTCAAATAATGAATGACAGGAATTTTTATAATGATTCAGAAATACCAACAATGATGACTACCAACATATCCAAAATACTTTTTGAGGTTCTAGGGTTGAAGCCAGGAGTGCAGGAGGCTGAAGAGGCATTCTACTGAGCTCCACTCCCAGGCCCCAAGATGTGTGGTGCAGACACACTGGCCATTGACAGAAGTACGGATTTAAATGTAAGAAAAGACTAAAAGCTACAATTTACTTGAATTAAGCATTCAACTGCAGATACATGCAAGAAAAATAGACAAGACATAAGATGGGAAATTAATGAAACAAAAAGTATAAAACATAATACTATTAACTAGGACAAAAATAAGATTTTTAAAAAGTAGCACAATTTATAACTTCTAAAAAAATAAGTGACTAAGAATAGAATGAAAAATCGGGAGTTCACACGAATTAACAATAGCATGTAAACCACACAAGCAGCAAGGAAGTGCATAAAAGTTTGTCACAATATATTGTAACAGGTAAATAAATAAGAGAAAATATATAAAATTGTAATATAATTTTAATTAATTCAATAAAATAAGACATAAATATGCCATAAGCATGAAATGAATGATGAATTTAATATCATTCCAAAAGGAAACACTGGCTTCCATCACGTTGTCAAAGAAGTGATTACTCCAATTTTATAGAAAAGTTCAGTTTCGGTAGGCTTGCTTTTTTCTGATCTTCAAACAGAAAGATGACCTTTACCTACCAAAAATTTAAGAATTCAGGACAATTTCACTAATGGAAATAAATGAAAAATCACCAAGGACATATTATCACATTACATTCAGAATTTGTTAAATAATAACATAAATGAAAGGAGTACAAGGTTCACTACAAGGTTGCTTCAACAACAGAAAATGTCTTAATACACTATGCTAGATAGTGTTGTTTTTCCGGTGGATTCATTGTGCCAACCTGGAAAAGAATTATGCTTCCCCTCACGTTAATCAGTCTTAGGTGTGTAACTCATTGCAGCTGTCGATATGGAGGGCTAATGGCGGCACGGCTCGCCCAGAATTGGTCTTCTTTCTCTCCTAAAGGCCTGGTGTCTGAGACAGAAGCTGTTTCCTCAGCACAGATGCTGGATGGAAGGCACCTTCCCTGAGGGCTGCAGTCAGCCCTCTGTAGACATGTCAAGAGCAGGAAATGAGCCTTTGGTGCTCTAAGGACTGAGTTTTGGGGTCACTCTAGTCTGAATGTTGCAGCCCCCAGAATTCATGTCAGAGCCTAACATCAGTCTGATAATATTGGTAGATGTTTGTTCCCCTTGGAGGTGCTTAGGTTGTGAGGGAAAGCCACTGTGTAAGGGTTTAGTGTCCCTACAAAAGGAGCCCTAGAGCCGCCAGCTTCTGTGCTGTCCATGGACTCAGGCGGGAGACAGGAAGGTCCCCCTTCTGGACCAGAAAGTGCTCTTGCACCAGACCTGAGTCAGCCTTGAACCTGGACCTGCAGCCTCCAGAATGATAAAAAGTAAACCTCTGTATTTTGCAAGCTCATGGTGCTTTGTTATAGAAGCCTGGAACTGTGTTACTCCAGTTTAATTTCACATCTCCTGAATGATATTTAAAATATCATGTTAACAAAGTAAAGGGGAAAATTTAAATAGATAACCCAATTGTCCTGTACAAGTATGCAATAAAATTCAATACTCATTCATGACAGAAGAACTGACAATAAAATAATATAATATAAAATAATAAAAAATAAACAGTCTTATCTCTCTGTAGGGAGCTCCTGATAAAATAATAAAATAATTAGTGGGATAATATTTGAAAATTTCTATTTAACATAGGAATGAGACAAAGGTGCTTATTACATAAGTCTACAGCCATCATAAAAAGTCAAGGAAACATGATATATATGTATATATAATTTTATATATGGATTATATATACATATAATTTTATATGTATATATAATATAAGCTTTATATATGTATATATAATAAAATTATATATACATATATATCACTATACAGTGATATGGTTGCTTATATAAAAATACTAAATATTTTATGGAAAAATATTAGAATTAATATGCATTTAAAAGGTGACTATATATAAATTTCTCTGAATTTCTGTACACCAATAGAATAAGAAAATTAAATGAAATAATGAAATCTAACCTGCATAAGTACTGAAATCACCTAGAAATTATGTATAAAATAGAGCAAGATATTATTAAATATAGTTATACAGAAAACCATTTTAAAAAACCAAAAGAAGTAAAAAAATCCCCACCATATTCATGGCTATCATAAATATGCCAGTTAATCTCAAATTGATTTATAGTAAAATGCAATTCTCATTAAAATTTGAACATTATTTTTGTGGGACTTCATAATGTGATCTAAAATTTATGTGTTAAAATAAAGGGCTTGAAATATCCAAAATATTCATGAAGAAAGACTCATCAGAGAGACCTGCATACAGGATATAAAAGCTTATTAAGTGCTACAGTAATTAAATGTGTGACATTGACATACAGACTGAAGAAGATATGTTGGGAAAGGGAATGTGTCTAGAAACCCTTTTGTGATCTATGAGTACCTCATTCATTACAGAGGTACTGTTGCAATTTAGTAAGAAATCACTTTCAGGTACATTCATGATTCAAATCCAAACAACTAAGCTCTGAAATTTACTTAGTGATGGAATGAGAGCGCTGTAAGAATTCTGCTTGCATAAGCCAGGTGTGGTGGCGCATGCGCACAATCCCAGCTCTTGGGAGACAGGCAGGAGTGTCCCGAGTCTAACACCAGCCTGGGGTACATGGCAAGGTCAAGGCCAACAGAGGCTAGATAAGGAGATCCTGTCTCAGCATGCAAAGCAAAACAACACACACACACACACGCACACACACACACACACACAAGGCTGCACACTTGATTGGTGCTCAGAAAATTATGTGAATAAATATGGGATTATATGCAATCAGAGTAAGAATGATTTCTTCAAATAATTCTACCTAGCATCATGCTGGAGCACCCACCAGTGCCATCTCAGCAGGAGGGCAAATTTCCAGCCCAGCCTGAACAAATTAGTGGCTTAGGGAGGTCTTTTGCCAAAATAAAAATTAGTAATAATAAAGAGGCTGGGGACATAGAACAGTGTAAAGGTGCTGGGTTCAGTCCCTAGTACTGCAGCAGCAAGAAGTAAATGAATCAAATCATTACATTTAGAATACATCATGTCGTGAAAGATTGATACGTTCTGATCATATAAATGAAGAACTTGTTTATTAAAATAAATCATGAAAATGTTTAAAAATATAAACTGCACACTGGCAGAAGACAATTTGAGCAAGGTAACGATTAAAACATTTGTATTTCAAATATGTAAATAATATCTATCAATTAATAAGAAAATAAAAATAAACTTGATTCAAAAAATGCATGAAAGACATGAAAAGCATTCGGAGGAGAAGGCAATGGACAATGCCAGTTGGAATATGAACAGAGTGAAGATGGTTCTATTGTTAATATTTTTTAAGCTAGTGGTAAGAATTTGGATGTTTACTAACCGTTATATTTATTTAATCCTTACCTGTGCCTAAATTGCATAATATATATTTGTGTGTCTGAAGTATACAAGTTAATAAAACAAAAGAGTGCCTGGGTAGGAGTTCTTTAAAAAGATAATAATTTTAGATTAGTAGTAACCACAACAAAAACAGTGAGAATAAAATGTATTGGATGCATTTTCCAACGTGAGACATTGAAGTTATAATTTTACCTTCATTGTTCCATGTCCATCTGTTGGATTAGTCATCTTCCTTGCCTACATACAATGTAGAGATTTGACTACAGAGACTCCATCAAACAAGTAGAACTTAACACTTGGTCCAATGTTTTGGAATACCAACAGAGAAATAAATAGAAAGCTAGGTAATTGCTACATAATTGTGGTGAACACTACCTTGGTGAATTTCAAAGTTGTGGTTTCCATACATGCTATTCAATGTGCACTAAATATCCACCCATGAAGCACATTGGAGACCAGAGTGGGTCAGAAGTGCTGATTCTGCCAGCCCAACCTCCACTGCCTCTCTTCTCCAGCCTCTTCAGTGGTTTGGTATTCATTCATTAATAAACTCATGAATTCTTTTAATTCTGCATACGAATGTGGAAGGATCCACAATCCTAAGGAGGAACTACTCACCATCATTCACTCATCTATTCAGTATTGAATGTCTACAAAGGAACAGAATCTGTTATAAAAAACTTTATAGAATCTTACATTTAATTATACAAAGTAGTTACTATTTTTCAATATTATTAAGAAGAAATTTTCCTTTAGCCAATATTTATTTCATAACAAAATTTGCTGGGAACAACTTAGACACTGTACAAACATTCTAAGAGGCAAAACTATGACAAAATAACTGACAAAATACCTGCTTTGCAACAATGCATTTTGCATAACCAGACTTTGGTACACCACAGTGACTTTTCATGTCCAAGGTTTGTAGAAATGGACTCAGAATTATTAACTTGGACCACCGCCCAAGGATGATTTGTTTACAGAATTCCCTTCCAGTCCCACCTGGAGAAGCTTCTACCTCCATCACAGCCATATTTCCTACATTGTCTTTCAGCCTAGATTCTAAGCCACTTTTTCTCAGTCAATGTTTACACTTTATTATAGACTGTATAATATGTACTAAATGTTATAGTGTATATTGTTTACAAATAAAATACTTCTACATAGGGGCTCATCAACCAGTCACACACATTTGAGCCATCCGTGCATCGAGCATACTGACTGGCATAATCTGGAGCTAGGTCAGGTGAATTCATGCTTCTCACCTACATTCACTGTGTGCAGTTCATGCAAGGTGGTGTCACCATTTCTGGACCCCTGGAGACCAGGTCAGCTATACAGATGACCTGCACTGTTTGTTTTATACAGCAGATGGTGGCTGGGTGGTTGTTTTTATATATAAGAAATCATACATTAAGCACCCTTTGTCACTTACTGTACAGGGCCTTTTAATTCTAGTATATAAGAACACTCTGTCACAGCTTTTCTACTCTGAATGCAAATTAGGACAAGAACTCACATCTGGTATTTTGCCTTTGCCAATAAGCCGCCTCATTCCTTTACTGGAGAAGTGAGAGACTGCTAAGAGCAGTAAGCCTCACAAGGTCATTTTGCTAATTTCTCTACACGAAATGATGAAATCCAGAGGAGTAAATAGCAGGTGTTGTTCACACATGTGGACAGCTTTGAGGATAATCTGTCATAGTGACTCAGTGGCCTATGCTCCATGTTTCCAGTTTTCAGAATGATTAAAGACTTTCCTATGAAAGGCTATGAAACAAAGGAGCACAAAAGATCAAGAATGCAGCCAATAAATTATAAATGCTTCCTTGAAATAATAAATTTTTGTCTCGAAAAGTTGCAACAGAAGTTAAAATATGCATGAAAGTGATTTAAGAGGGGGCAAAATGCCCCATTCCATAATTATTTAAGGAAATACTGTGTGTCACTAATTCTGAGAGGGGTGATAAGCATTGAGGAGATTTCCTTTAAGCATGTGACAATTGTGGGTCCTCTCACTGTTAAAAAATGGCAATTGTATTTAGAACTCCTTCCTAAGCAGATTTTAATGCTCTAACTCTAGGTATTATTCACATATTCAGATAGATATCAGCATCAAGGTGTGTTTCTGTGTGTACATTCTGTGCATTTTCAATGGGTTGTTTAGAAAAGTTAGAAAACATTTCATTGCAAATTAATGAACTCATGATAATTTTAACTCAGTAAAAAAGAGCACAGCAATAGCAACAATAATCAGGCAAACACTTTCAAACAGTGTGAAGTTGTAAGGGGCTTTTTGCTCTTATTTTTTGAATAGTACATGGAGCCATTATTCATTGGGTCAATCTGTGATTTGACTGATCAGGAATGAGCCACTAGTTTTCTATTAGCAGAAAAAAAAATGGTAAGCTAACACTTTTCAAGGAAAAAAAGCAGAAGCAGACATATGAAGTACTATTTTTATATCTTCAGTGCCAGTTTTTCAAAAATTTCCCCACAAGGCTCATCTTCATTTTCTATTTCTCCTTTATGATATGAAGCATGGTAGATAAAGGAACATTTATAAATGAAAAAGAGGAATATTTATAAATTTAAGACTCAGCCCTACACTCATTCGTGAGTATAAGGAGAAATTGTCAAGAGAACTTAAAGGCCAAAGTGAGCACCCAAGCCTGCTGAGGACTGGGAACACAAATGTAGTGAAACACTCCGTAGTGCAGATTTTTAAAAAAGTGAATACTGAAACTTCTCATATCAAAGAGAGAACGAAGCATCTGGAGCTAGAGAAGCCGTATGCAAACATATAAATTATATTTAGTTTTCGTACAATCGGCACCTAATATCTTTCACACCTTCTTGTTTCCCACTCCCAGGACCTGGGCACACTCTTCCTTCTGCCCTAAGTACTCTCCCCGCTTCTCATAGACTTCACCACGGACTTTGGTTGTCCACTGTGGTGTTCCCCAGACCTTGAATACTGAAGTCTTTCTGCAGTTGTTTCTGAATTAATAAGTGCATCTGATTACTGGAGACCAACAAAAATCAAAATAGGATCTCTCCTTTGAGAACATTAGAGAATGATGCAGAGATTTTTGATTTTTTGATCTAATAAGCACTTACATGGAATTTTCATGTGAAAGGGACTGAATTAGTCAGCTTTCTTATTCCTGGGAAACAATGCTGGACACTGACAGCTTAAAAGAGTAGAAAATTAATTTAGCTTATGTTTTAAGCAGATTCAGTCCATGGTCGGCTGGCTGAAAGGCAGAAATATCATGGAGGAAAGGCATGGTGGGGCAAAGCTGCTTAGTTAGCAGTGGTGGCTAGGCACAGATCAGGGGAGGAGCATCCCAGTGGAAGGGGCTGGGGACCAGACAGAGTGCTGGAGGTCACCCTCCCCGATCACCCACATACACCCAGTATCATGGCCTACTATTCTGCTAGACCTTCTTTAATCCAATGAAGTGGAGATCAGGGTTAATGCTTACACTGGCCTTCCTGGACATAGAGGAATTACAAGCTAATCTGTCTTTCCAGGCAATATTACTACACCATCTCCAAGGAAACCTGCTGTGGAAGGAAGACAGCCAGAACAGTGCTTTGTACAACTCTGCTGTGAGTGTGAAGGATGACGTTGCAAGCATATGGCACTTTTCCCTGCCCCATGACAACAATCAAATTTGGGGTAGAAGATCTTTCTGGTAGTAACACAGATGTGTCCTGAAAGCTCCTTGTGTTTTGTGAAATGGAAATTACATTAACCTACAATAAATAATGCAATATAACAGGGGCAAAGGACGTAATATTACAACATAAATCTACCACTCATTTTTGTAAAAATAATGTAATGTTAACATGATTCTTGGCTGTAAAAATCTTACTTATCTTTGTAAAGACAAAGGATTAAATAGTGCTAAAAATTTAAGTAAATTCAAACAAATGAGACTATCAAAAGTAACTCACAATTTAAATATTAGTCTCTTAAAGTCTTTAAGAGGATTTAGATTTAGATGCTTTTGGATTTTGTTTACAAATATTCTTACAAACTGAATACTGAAAAAAATACTCTTCTAGACAGGGGTTTCAATAATAATGTTTGTTGGAATAACCTTTTAAAAATTATGTCTATCTAGGAACTATTTCTCAGAGATTCTGAGGATCAACGTGATATATGTTAAAAAGCTTTGATCACAATGATCACAGTGAGTACCCTGGCAGCGTGTGGTTTTCTGCCTGACAAGCTCAGGGCCACACTTTGGTCCCAAAAGACATCGGGTATCATTAAATATCAACAAAGAAACGAAGAATCAGAGTTTTGTTCACATCATTTTACTATGCCACGGTGTATTAGTCAGGATTTTGTCCCTCTGACAAACTCAGAAACTGACTCTTAAAAAGGATTATTTTGGCTCACGGTGTTGAGGTCTCAGTCCAGGATGACTCGGCCCTGTCATTTTAGGCCAGAGATGACAAATCACGGTGGAAGCATGTGATGGAGAAAAGCTTCTCAGCTCATGACCAGGAAGATATTCCAAATGAATCAGAAGTATTAAAAGAAGCGGTAAAAAATCAAGATGGTATATATTTTTGTGCAAATTCCCCACAGTGAATCAGGGAAAATGAGTAAAATATTTTCTACCTAGCTCTTCATAACAAAAAAAAAAAAAAGGAAAGAAGAAAAGAAAACTAAGGAGAAGAAAAGAAAGGAGAGAAAACAAAGACTGTGGGCTGGGGGTGTGCTGGAGCACACGTGTAAGATGTGTGAGGTCCTGGTTCCATTCCCAACTCCAAGAAGAAGTAAAGTTTTGGATGTTATGAATAATCAATCTTCCACTAATTTGATGTGGCTAAGAAACCCAACAACCTTTGGGAGTCACTTTTTGTTTCCGTCAGTTAATCTACATGAGCAGAGCACCCTGTGCCTGCAGGGTTTTATTTAGCTGCAGAATTAGGTTGTTGGCATGTCAGTCCTTGAATGCCCTGACTTCCATTTGGGTCATGGTTAAAAAAAAAATCCCAAATGAATAATAAATTTAAAAATTTATGAAAAAATTTCCTCTCTTGAATGTTCTTTATGTAACAAAAAATCCCAATTAAGGCTTCAGGCGCTGATATTTTCTATTGGTGTTTTCAAGTCCAAAAATATACTTTAAAACTTACTTCTTCTTATCTGAATCTCAGTCTGCATTTAATTAGCCACAAAAATAATATATATACATTTTTTTTTCTTAAATAGAATGGGACATTACAGAGGAAGGTGAGTTTTCTTCTCCATACTTTTATGGCTAATGAGGGTCAAATTCTTTGCAACGTAATCATATTTTATGTCATACAAATATGTAATTCAATATAGTAGAATTCATTTTCAATACTAGAAATTATAAATCTATTATAACCAGATATTTTTAGTTTATTTTTAATAAGGTACTTATTTTTTATAAGAGATAATCTTCCATGTCAATATTTTGATAGAAAAATATTGTAAATAGCACAAATTCTTATATCATGGAGTTTTTATTACTATTTCCAAAAGCTTTAGTGTTCTATAAATAAAACCAACAAAGCTGTTTTAGCAGCTTAAATCTCCTTTGTGATTAAATTTTGCTCACTTATTTATCAGCAATGAATTTTCCTGTGTTTTTCATACTTGATTTCAAAGTTAAACTAAATTGGCCTTTTAACATGTGGTCAAATGTTTGTAGACAATATACATATTAGAAAATGAGTTGCGGTAACCTACTTTGTAGTTAAGAAAATGAAATTGTCCAAAGGTAAAGCAGAAAAACCTTAAAAAATTGAGACACAATGTTTCTAAGAAACCAAAGAACTGCTTAGAAGCAGAACAGAGATGTTAAATGACTGTCACTAGCATTACCGTTAATAGATAACACTTAAAATTTTGATATAATTTTGTTTATATAAATCTAAAGTCTTAGAAAAAAAGAAAGAAGAAAGAATAGTAAATATTCAAAAAGCCAAAATGTGATATATAACCAAAAGCATGAATTTGCAGTGTTCTCCAAACACATGAATCTAGACTGCCAGGGTCTATTGTTGAAGTGTAGACTCAGGAAGTCTGAGATGTTGGGGAGCTCCAGTACAAACAAGCTCAAAAGGGTACCATGGCTGCAAATCTCTGGTCCACTTCTTACGTAGCCTGGCCAAGATTTGCCAGTTTGCCATCTGCCTTACAGGGATGATCAAGTCCCTTTAAAATGGCAAATTGCTTGATAAAGCACACAACATTCAAAGTTGGTATAGATATTTTTATGACATATAACACCCAAATTTTCAAAAGATGTAAGATCCACCATTGGAAAGGGCATCATTAGAAAAATCTTGGAAGAAAAAGAGAAAGGAAAGTATTCATAAAATAATTAATAAACTAGTGATGATGATAATTACTCCCAGAAAATTCCAAAACTAAGATAATAATCATTCCAAGAAAGGTTTTGAATCTGGTTCTACTGATTAATTTTTCAGGACATTTGACAGTTAATTGGCTTCAATTTACACATAGACAATCAGTTATAAAATGCCAGTCTTGGGATAGAAATTGTGTTGTCAGACCATAGAAACCTCAGGAACCAGGATGAGTGGATTAAAACCTTCCATCAGATCAAACTTATATAAAATATATTAATCAGAAGCTACTACAGATGGATCCCGAGGACCAACACATTTTAAAAGTGCTGTGTTTTCTTAATTTGTCAACAATGCTTATTCTGAGTTTCCATAGTCTCCCACCATGAGGAGTATGAGATTCAAGCTCAGTGTCTAAGATTCTACAGTAAAACATATATCAAGTCTGGAGGACTCATTGGTAATAAATATGTTATCCCCTTTTCTGTGTCAAAGCACTAAGTTGAGCTTTTATAGAGTTTTTACAGTTTTTAAATCTGGCCATGAAAATATCCCTTCTATGTGGGCAACAGATGGAACAGCAAGATGCATTTCTCGTGCTAACATGAATCTGGCTCGATTTTCATTTTTGCTATGTTGCCTTAGATGTGATAATGCAGAAGCTAGAGAAGAGAGAGTCAAGATAAAGAGCTACCTTCTCTCTCAGGCTTATTTGATGAATGTGTCAGTAGGTCAAGGCTTGTTATTCTCACCTAACTGTAGAGGAGATGCTAGTGCCATTTCAAAGGAGGTGCACTTTTAGAAGGCTTATGCCTAACAAGCCAGCTAAATATGGTGTATGGGTGCAAATTTTAGTCGATGCGATGACTCAGTATATAGTAAATGCAGAAATACATGCCATGCTGGTACTGAAGTAAACACAGCTAATCCAACCAAACCCAGTTTATCAAATCCTACAAGAGTTGTTCTCAGGCTTGTGGAATGTATTGAAGGTACTAAGAGAAATATTACCAGCGACAATTGGTATAGTTCAGTGGAACTTCTTGGTGAACTTAAAAAGAAAAACTTGACTTTTGTAGGCACTTTGGAAAAAGTAAGAGGGTTAGATCACTTGAATTTTTACCAAATAGAAAATGAATTATTCAGTCATCAGTACCTGGGTTTTTCTGCTATCAGCACATTAGTTTCGTAAGTACCAAACACAGGTAAAAGTATCATATTAACATTAAGTATGATCCACAGCAATTCTGTTGACACAGAAACAAAAATTCCTGAAACTATTCACTTTTATAATGACACAAAATCTGGAGCTGACACTTCAGATGGAAAATGTGTATTATGCTTGATGTCCAGGAGAACCAACCCTTGGCCAATGGCAATTTTTTGTGCTATTTTAAATGTTGCAGATGGTAACTCCTGCATACTGAAACAGTTTTCACAATGAGATGAAATAATAAAATGTTTTGATTTTATTAAAACCATTGGCATGCAGTTAATTGAGGAAAATTCCAGAATGGCTACTAAAAAGTACTCATACAAGTATGAAAACTTTACAGCAGAAACCCTGGGAATGCAGATTCCTGTTATAGAGGAGACCAGAAAACCTACTGACAAGAGCAAAGGACAAAGATGTGCCAAGTATCCCAGCAGCAAGGACAAACAAACTGCTATCCAATGTGATGCTTGTAAAATGCCAATTTCTAATCAGTGCTATGGGAAACTTTGTCCTAATTGCTTTGAAAATTAATTTTATTTCTTTATGTTACAAATACTTGCATGTGTTTATAATTAAAATTTTAACAATTTTTCTATTTTATAGAAAATAATAGTAAATATATGGGTCCCTGAATAGTACACATGAAACTAAAATGAGTTGGTAGTAGCCACAGGATAATATAAAATACATATCCTGCAAAGTTATGATATTTTAAATACAGAATAGGCACCGTTTAATATGACACTTTGATCCTACCTTTCAATTAGATGCCATTGGATGACTCAATAGAGAATTTTCTTGTAAAGCTGGTTGGATTAAAACAGTGAGTCCACACTCTCAATTTGTAGATGTTAAGACAGGCTACTTTTAGCATTTATTCAGTATTCAAAGAAAGGAAATACCATAACCAAGATTGTAAATTTTGTTTACATAATAAATGTTTATTACATCGTATATGTTATCCACATATTTCCCAGATCAGATTTATTAATATACATGCAATTCCTCTTTTGCATATTCCTTTTGAAAACTTTTATACCTTTCTCTCTCTCTCTCTTTTTGCCAGGTCATTATCATACTACTTCAGTATAAGGAACATTTACAAAGTAGTTACATGAACTTGCATTGCTAGGGAAATAAACAAAAAAAATTCAACCAAATAGGTGTTGAAAAAATTAATCAGATTTACTTTGGCTTAAAGCAGGAACTGGAAGTCAAGAGACAATATTAATATTTTCATTTTATATTAAAGTTTTGACTATTTGGTAGGCAGAATTAAATTGAAGGAGATTTAAATGGCTTAATTAGCAAAAAATAAAAACTTTATAAATTTGTTTGCTCTTAACATGAGATATAAGGAATAAAATGATATTTGTAAAATTGAGTCTATAAATCTGAAATAGAGTAGAACTATAAATGCACTGTGATCAAATTCTAGAGGAACAGATGAAAGACATTTGGAATTGGGGCTAAATTTAAAAGTAGACTATCTCCAAGTTATGAGATTAATATATTTAACTGACCCCTATTCCCATTTGTGGGAGAAAAAGATCTATTTTTGGTGCTTTTCCAGCCTTTTCAATATGCATAATGTGCAGATTTTCCCAAAATCTCCTGGGAGAAAAGTGCACATTTCCTTGATTCAGATAATAGAAATAACAATATTAGATCAAGACTATCACATCCTAAAGAACCAAGTAATTTTTATTGTTTTGAGAAAAGGTCAAATTTCTAACAGTAGGAGGTTCTCATGGTAGCAATAATTAATTACTTTCTCATAGTTTTAACTCCTTTACAATATGTGTTCTCCATTGCTTTACCAAATTTGGAAAACAACTGCAATAATTTGCTTAAAACTAAGATGAGGTCTCACAGCTAGACTGGGAAAAGAGGGACAGAGGCTGGTCAAAGTGTTCCCATTATTTGTTGTACTAACTCTTTCCCCATGAATAAAAATAGTAGAGACAACCTCATGCTTTGAGCACCTATTATGGTTTAGCTTCTGTGAGAAAAGAAACATTTTTCAGAACAATTTCATTGAATCGCTGCTTCATATGTTATTAACTCCCTACTGAGACAATTATTCCTTGCCACAAAATAACTTAATGTTCTCAACTTTATCTCTATTTTTTAAATCTGCAAAATAGGAATTATAAAACCTTCATACAGAGACTTTTGGGAAAATGACAAAGATGTAAGCAACAAGAACTGAGCCTCACCGAGATTTGGAATTCACTCACTAGAAAATAACAACTTGGGAAAGAAAAACAAGGGAGAGCGTAGACTCTCAGGAAACAGGAAGGATCTGACAGGAAAATTGGAATTTACACAGAAATGGAAGAAACATTACAGAATGAGAAAAGGAAAGGGATAACCTATCCCTTCTCCCTGCCTCCTGACTGGTGCCTCACGGGAAATGGAGACCAAATCTATAGACACAAAATGGAAGCTGTGAACCCCAGAGGATTTCAAGATGAGATGCAGCATTGGACGCCGACTGGTGAGTGCTGGGAGATTCAGGAAGAGCGTGGAGTTCTGCTCCCATGTAAGTCCTTTGACAGAAAATGGCTGGAGAATGTTTCCAGCCCAAGAACCTGTCATATCCATACAGGCTGCTTGGCTGGATGCCATTCCATGGGAGGGTTGACTGTTCAAACCCAGGACTCAGAGCAACCACAGTCCACTTTCACATCAGGACCTCAGAAGCACTAATAAAATGCTAGATGAGCTACACAAAATGATACAAAAAGTGAATGCCCAGTTTAGCAAAGAGTTAGAGTCCATGAAAAAGTTTCAATCAGAAATTAAAGAGATTAAAGATTATATTGAAAGGGCAGCAAAAGTGAACATTGTGGGAGCTCAGTTATGGAACTGGAAGACAGTGATGTAATCCTGGACCGACTGCCCCAAAACACATTAAAAGCAACAAGAGAACAAGATAAATGAATCCAACAGCTGCCAAATGACTCAAAGGACATTAATGTAAGAGTAATTGGAATAAGTGAAAAGACAACACAAATGACATGAAAAAGATGGTTACAGAAATAATGACAGAATTTACCATAGAGAAAAAAATAAACATGAAGATGAGTGAGTCATATAGAGCTACAAAGAGCCACGACCAGGATAGGGCCTCTCCGTGTCACTTTAGGTTCAAAGTGCTGAAGTGAATCACAGGGAAAAATCATCTTGAAATCTGTTAGAGAAAGGAAATGAATCACATATGCATTTAAACCAATCAGAATTACAGGAGACTTCTCTACGCAAGCTTTAAAGGACAGGAGGGCTTTAGTGAAGTGCTGCATGCCCAACAGATAACAATTTTTAACCCTGATTTGAGTATCCTGAAAAGTTTTCCTTCAACATTGATGGATAGACTATTCTGAAAAAGGAGATCCAAGAGGATATCAGAGAAAATAAAAGATATGCCTTGTTCCTGCATAGGCAGAATTGATATAGTCATAATTGTCATACTTGGAAAACTGCTTTACAGATTTAATACAATTTCAATCAAATTCCTCACAGAATCAGAGAAAATAATTCTAAAATTCATATGGAACCAGAAGAGACCTAGAATAGCAAAAGCAATTCTGAGGAGAAAATTCAAGATAGGAGGCATCACAATCCTGGACTTCAAGTTATACTTCAAAGGAACAGTGATGAAAACAGCATGGTATTGGCAAAAATAAGTCAATGAATGAATGAATGAATACCAGTGGAACAGAATAGAGGATTCAGAAACAACTCCAGGCACACTCAACTGCCTTACTTTTGCCACAAAAGGGCCAAATACTTCTGCTGGAGGAAAGATAGCCTCGTTAACAAATGGTGCTGAGAAAACTGCCTCTCCACATGCTCAAGATTGAACCTAGAGCCATATGTTTCATTATGCATGAAACTAATAGCCCAATGGATCAAAGACATAAATACCAAAACAGAAACAACCTGCTGGAAGACAAAATAGGTAAAAGTCTTGAACATATAGGCACAGGCAGACTTTCTGAATAGTACCTCAGGGGCACAAGAAATAACACCAAGAGTCAACAACAGATGAGATTGCATCAAATTAAAAAGCTCCTACTCAGCAAAAGAAACCACCAAAAGAGTGAAGAGACAAGATTTAGAATGAGAAAACAATTTGCCACCTATTTGTCAGACAAAAGAATAATATCTAGACTCTATAAATGACTCAAAAAATTAAACCCCCAAATTAAAAAAAAATAGGCATCAGAAATGTAGAGACATGTCTCAGAGAAAGAAGTACAAATGGCCAATAAATGCATGAAAAAGTGCTCAACATTACTATTCATTTGAAAAACATGAACCAAAATAGCACTGAGATTCCATGCCACTTCATAAAGAATGGTATTATCAATAAATCAAACAATAGCAAATGTTGGGGAGGGTGAGGGGCAGAAGAAACGCCTCCTTCCTTTTTGGTGGGATTGTAAATTGGTACAAACACTACAGAAAGCAATATGGAGATTCCTCAAAATCTGCCAGTTACCAGGACCTTACACACCCTAAGCAGGGGCTGTGCTAGTGAGTTTATCAGTGTCCCATTTCCCTTTTCTGTTCCTAAGTACGGACACAGGCAGATTACAGGTGTGTGAATTTGATTAGAAAAATAAATCACATCAAGGAATATATTGTGTCACTCTAACTTCTTGCAGACAGAGAAACATGTATTGCAATTTTGAGGCACAATTCTAGTAAACTGATTGGAATAAGTCTTAAATTTTAATAGAAAATATAACTGAAGCTTTGTTTTAAACTAGTAAATAATTTTTAAATGATGTGCATGCTATAGCTATTGTGAAAAGTCTTAATAAATTCATAGAGTTCCTGTAAACTACTTAAAAATAATTTTAGAGAGTGAGAGGAATCATATGATAAGAAACAGTTTTCAGATTTTAATGCTTATTTTTTATAGAAAAGATAATAGAATTGATGAAAAATTTTCTATTTCGTTTGTTCATCTTCCCATTTATGTTTTTATAGTTTACTGGTAGTATCAAATAAACAGATGCATTAATAATAGTATATATTATCCCTTTGCAGTGTTACAAGTAAATATTTATACCTGAAGTGACACTGTAGAAAGAACTTGATGTATGGTAAGATGAATATGTACTAAATTTTTATTTTTTTTAAGCTCTGCTTATGTGCTGACTGTATTACCCAGGGAGTTTGAGGAATTCATATGTCATTCTAAATAATTCGAAGCAAAACAAATATTTCAAATCATTGAACTCTGCCTCCTTTTTTCTATGACATACAATTAGGTGTTAAACATATATATTCAAGTCACCATTCCAGAGAAAATATAATAATTCTATGTGGTATAGACAAAAGTACATTGTGTGATTTTTCTCACATTTCTTTCTATGTTTAAATTTGTAAATTTACTTGTTTGCTATGTTTTGATTATTTTATAGTTTCCTTTTTTGTTTTGAGACGGGGTCTCGCTATGTAGCCCAGGGTGGCCTCAAACTTGTGGCAATCCTTCTGCCTCAGCCTCCTGAGTGCTGGGATTACAGGCATGCACCACCACACCTGGCCCTATAGTTTCTTTCTTTCTTTCTTTCTTTCTTTCTTTCTTTCTTTCTTTCTTTCTTTCTTTCTTTCTTTCTTTCTTTCTTTTTTCTTTATTAAATTCTTTTATTGGTACATTGTAGGTATACAACACAATTACATTTCTCATTGGGAATTGTACCTTTACATAATGCATCTTGGTTCTTATTTTTTCCCCATTACTAGCCCTCCCTTCACCCGCTCCACCCTTCCCTATTTACAGAGACTTTATTTCCATTTTTTCCATTTCTCATCATTTTTCCTTTCCCTTCTTTCCTTTCCCCTGCCCCTCCCACTACCCCTACCCCTTTGGACCTTTTCTTCCTATTTTGCATTATCGATTATTCATTCTAATCATTGGTACATTTTAGGTATACAATATAATGACATTCATCATTGGAAATTTGCACCTTTACGTAGTCTCTCTTGGTTCTTGTTTTTCACCCTTGCCCAGCCCTCCCTTCAATCCCTCCATTCCTCCCTATTTACAAAGATTTTGTTCCTATTTTTCCATTTTCTCATATTAATCCCATTCCCTTCTATCCTTTCCCCTAGCCCTCCCACTTCCTTCCCCTTTGCCCCTTTTCTTCCTATAGTTTCTTATTTATAGGCTTTTCAGATTTTTACAGTTCATACAATTTCTATAGTTCTATACTTTCATATTCATAGATTTTAACACAAAAAAACCTCTTAAACTGAAATGAGATGTTGCCAACTTGGAATGGATAACTGAAATATAATTATGATTATTTGTAAGTGCCCAAAATAGAAATAGAAAATTCACTGTGTTTTTGCTCTACTGTGCGGTGTGCCTATGACAGCGTTTCCCTTCATCAGCAGTTTCCACAGTTTCAGTTATGCCCAGTTAGGTGTGAAAATATTAAATGAAAAATGTCAGAAATAAAGCATTCATAAGTTGTAAATTACCTACTGCTCCTCATCCCACACTAGTGTGAAATCCACGTGTGGTGTGTCTGCACTGTGCTTCCAGCTGCCTGTGGATCCTCAGTAGCCGTTTCCAGGCCACATTTGCTGGTACAACAAGGCCAGTCTCTTCACATCCCCGGGTGTAGGGTCTGAACTTCACCTCACCATAACTCCCGCTCCACCTCCCTTCAGCTCAGGGGGGCCCGGGCTCACCTCACATTGTTCTAAGAAGGAGTACAGCACAGTAACATATTCTGAGAGAGTCTTCATTCAGATAACTTTTGTTGCAGTATGTTGTTTTCATTGTTCTACTTTATTAGTAGTTATTGTTGTTAATCTCTTCCTGTGCCTAATTTATGTTAAACTTAGTAAGTACACATATATAGGAAAGTCAGCCTGCATGTAAGGCTCAGAGCTGACTCTGGTGTCAGCCACACACTGAATATATCACATCCCCCATGGCTGAGAGGCCACGACTGTATTTGAGCAAAGGCTGTGGCTCTGAGCAATCATGGTGAGTCTTCAAAATTTCTTCAGCTGAAACAGTGCTGGCCACAAAGCACCCGCTGTTGATGTAGTCCTAGCTGAAGCCAGCTTAGGGAATGCTGTTTTCTTCATGTTGAAGACATTTCTCATGGTAAACAGAAACTGAAGAGTCTTGTTTGCAATAAACTCTTACAGAATTAGCATGCTTTTAGGACGCCTTCACCTTTAGCATCCATCCAGGGAAAATATTACCTGGCTGGATATGAGGGTCAGCTGGCTGATATTATGAGGATACTGATGTTGGATTTCACATAAACAAGATAGTCTATCTTATCTATTTTTAGATTCCTGCTCCACAGAGAAAAAAACAACTGAAGATTGAGTCTGACATGACTAGCAGGAGGACATGGCACTGATGAGCAACAAGCAGATTGAAGGGAAGGGTTTTGCAAATCCATTTTCAGGTAGAAAATAGGGAGTTGCAGGGAGCAGCAGGAATGAACTACTGCCTTCTTCCCCATTTACCTACCACTCTCACCCCAAGTGGGATGGGAAACAGCTAACGAAAGAACTGAAATACTCATTTTACCAAAGGTCAAAAGGATATATATTTTTTTCACCTGTGGACCAGGCGTTGTGCTAAGTTGTTTATATTATTATACCATTTGATATTTTAAGAATAGAATTTATTTTGAAAGTAGAGAGGTTTTCCCCACATGGATCAAGGTAGAATAATTTGGAGAAAAGAACATAGTGGACAGGAATCTATTACACTGAAGTAGAGCGGGGGTTTGTTTGAATTCCAGCCCATGGAATTCAGTGTGTAAGGTTGCTGAGGCATGGGATACGGATAACCTGGCCAGCTGCTCACTGGCAGCTCTGAGCCTCAGAACCGACCCTGAGAGAAGAAACAAGTATCAACCCCACTTCATCCTCCCTGTCTTCCACCTGACATCGCTCCTTCTGTCCACATCATATCCCTCCTGGCCACAGCTGTCTTAGATACTGATAGCTACATACTGTCACTCTAAGAATTGTCTCCAGGGGTAAGCACCAGTTATTACTCACTAAAGTATGTACCAAATAAAGCTTTGTTTCAATTTGTTCTCATACAATATTGATGCAGAAATCTGGGCCCCTAGAAATAAGCCAGCCAAGCATCCATAGCCATTGGATGCAGTGAGTGAAATTAGCACATCACAAAAGCAGAATTTGTGTAAGAGTATAGAATAAAATTTAATATCAGTTACTTGCATGGCTTAGTTGAGGTTTTTTAGATAAAAAATAAATGTAATACTTCTAGAAAGGCTCAGCTCTTAAAATAAGAATATTTGGAGGAGACTTGTATCTCTGGGAAAATCTCACAGGGTTTATATATGATACAAAACTTACTCATTAAAATTATGGATGTGACACCATGAATGTAATGGCTTTGACATCTGGTACATTGCAGGGAGAAAATGTTACTAAGCAGAATGAACAATCACTTTTAACTATGACTTTTGCATTGCAAAAGTGCCATATAAATATCAGAAAAAATTAATTATGGTTTCCATTGGAAATATAAAATTTAATTTCTCAAGGCTTTTAAAAATACTTTATTTCTTAGGCATTCAAAACATTTATTGAATGGCAGAAGTTTAGTATTCACAATTAATAAAATAGAAGTTGTGGCTTCATGGAAATTGTATTCTCAATATTTTATTTCTCTCATTGGCAAAATATAAGGATTTGAGATGAGGTACAGAGTTGCCTCTTTTGATCTAAGAGCATTTCATAAGTTGGTAGTTCAAATGGATGCAATGTTCTAAGAATGCCTTTGGAGTTGGAGGATTCTGTTGTCAGCAATAGCCATGAATAAAATGGCAGTGGACAAAATAAAATTAGTTCCAAGAAAAGACGATCAAACCCAATTTTGATGATAATTGTTTCTTCATTGCTTTGTGGATCCAAAATCCATCCACTTAAGATTGAATCTAAAACATGATTAAAAAGTAAAATGTTTCTCATATTTGGAAAATTGTATGCATTTGAGCTACACACCTTAATCCACCACCTTTGAAACCTCTATGACAATGCAAGGGTTTAAGGGGACCTCTAGATGCAAGCCATAGCAGCCTCTGTATTAGGTCCATCTAAATTTACAGCTCTTCCTAATTCCTGAAGAATAAAACTTTTCATAAATATGAATGACTTTTACAGCTGATACATTGTTTTTGCTTTGAATCTTTTTTTGTATGCTGAAGTTAGCACTATTCCTCTTTTGTTTATGTTTATCCTTTTATTTTACAAGTTTGGTTAATACATGTTTTTGATGTGTTTCTTGCAAATAATCAAAACTCATTTTTTATGCAGTCTACTTACCTTTGTTTTTAGAAAATTCAGTCATTTAAAAGTTAAGTGCTAATTTTCTGTGATTCAGCTCTGCCAGCTCCCACTACGGTTACAATTCCTCTACACATTCAATATGGCCGTTTATTGTTTTCAACCTTTCATTGGTATCTTATTATTTCATTATTAAGTTTATCTTTAGTCCATTTAATCTTTGCTAATATTTCCTAATGTGTTTTTGATCATCCTAAAAATTACATTCCTTCCTTCATCAAAAGGTAATGTTACTTGGTGCCTTTACTTGTGAAAAGGACTGAAGGAAGCCCTGTTGTGTGTTCTCTTTTTGTGGTAGTTTTTAATTTTAATCAGAACACCACACAAGCTGTTTCCTATGGGCAATATTTATTTATATTCTCCCACAATTTTTCTTCATTTGAATTTTCTTTCTTTACTAATTCTGGTTTTGCATTTTGAACAATTTTTCTTTTGCCTGATAAAAATATCTTCCAGTATTTTCTTCAGTTTTATTGGTTGTGAATTCTGTTTCTGTCTGTTTGAAAGTATCTTCATTTCTTCTTAACTTTGTAAAATATTTTGTTGAATATTCATTTGTTTTTAGACCTTTAAAAGTGCTATGTTATATTATGTCATTTCATATTGAAATTATTGTGCCCTTCCATATTGTGCTTTTAGATTTTTCACTTTATTTTCAGTATCCTACAGAATTAGGATTTTTATGTGTACATTTCTCCTTCTTTATAATTTCAGGACCTGTTACCTTGTTAACTATATAGCTTGGCATATTTTATTTGATTTATTTTGTTCTCTGATCATGGCTTCAAACATTCTTCCATAATCTCTCTGCATTCTAGAAAATAATTACACATATATTTAACATCCTTTTTGAGTTCTTTATGAAAATTTCTTCCTCTCTACATTTAATTCATTTGGTGTCTTTTATTATGTACTTTTAATATTTTCTTCTGATCTATATTTTTAGTCCATTTATCTTTTCTAATATACTTGCAAACCATAAAATGCTACATATTACTTTTGTATGTTTCAGTGCTCTTATTTCTGCTTCAGTCTTTTTCAACTCCAAAAACTATACTACTTTTTAGAGAAAGAGAAAGTTGAATTTTTATGTCCATGTTATTTTTAGTCATATATTGTGATTCTATTATCTAGGGGGAATAAAGCTAGTTTCTGTCATCTATCATTTTCTTTGGCCCTTTTTCATGTTATTATATCAGTATATGTCTAGATTACTGCTGATTTTGCTCTAGACTTTGAATTTAATAGTTATTATTTTACAAATGATTGAGTACTAGAATGAGGTTATCTTCCTGCCAGTAGGATTTGGATATGCATCTGCCAGATGCCTACAGAGAATATTGAAACCATCTTTATCCAAGATTAGATTTCAGATTCCCTAGGTCACTCACAGGAATCAAACCTGGGCTGCTGTTGTCAGAGACACTTGACTTCTAGCTTCCTTTTTCTCCTAGTACTTAGCTACTTACGTTTCCAAAGAACATACTGAGAGTTTCTCCATAGCTTCTGTGTGATCAGGATCCACTTGTTTTGGGTCACCTGGCCAAATAAGGATCTGAAAGGTCTTGTTCACCCCCTCAACTCTCTCTCTCGGATCAGCAAGCTGTCTGAACTTTACTTCACCTCTGCATGTCTTGATTTACTCTTCTGCAAAATGAGATGAACATTAGAACATCACTTCCAAGATGGTGGCAAGAATTAAATGAATCAACAGTGTGGAACTGATAGTATCTGGCACACAGCAAGTGCTTAAATTATTATTTATCAATATGATTTATAATGGTAGCTTCCCTTAATTAATTTTGGTTGCTTCAGTTTACTCCTCTTGCTGGAGGAGATGCCCATAGAACTCAAAATGGTGTAGCAATTTTATTCCACAAATATTTATTGAATTATTTTATGGGTTAAAGGATGTGTCAAGATAGACATGAGCAGTCCTTGTCCCTATTGATTTTATAGGCTAGCAGGAAAGATTAACCTACACATTAAAGAAAGATGACTAGGAATCATCAATCTACTCAAACATTTTTATAGCATTTCTTTCTTTTTGGTTTTTCAGTAATCAATGTTATTCTTCACTGACAAGGCATAATTGCATACATTTATGGTACAATATGATGTCTTGATAAAGGTATACAGAGTGGAAGAGTTAGACCAAACCGTTTACCACACCCATCACCACACTGATCACTGTTTCCAGTGGTGTGAGTAAGTGCAAGGGAGTCATCCCTGAGCACAAAACCTGGAAGTGCAATCGAGTGATCAGAGTGAAATATGTCAGTTACCAGCTTGAAGTACACACAGCCAACAGGGACCATTTCCAAAGCAGTGTCTCTCCCTGACCAAAGAAAACAAGAAGCTTTCCCTGGAGGCCACATTGTTTCCCTGGAGGCCACATAGTCATTCATTTCATTGGAGGCATATTGGTTTTGGAAAGACTGGCCACCACCTGTTGAGTCAGGCTCATTCTTGAGCATGGTCATTTCATGAATTTGCATCATCCTGTGTCACACGTGCAAAACATGGCAGATGGGAAATGGGAACACTTCCTGAGCAGAAATTCAGTATCATATGGAGCAAAGTCACTCTCAGATACAGAAAGAGTGAGTCAGGGTGACACAGTGACAGTGGCTGAATCCTTGTGGTTTCCTCTGGACGAACATCTGAAAGAAACAAAAAAAAAACTTTGAAGGAGTACAAGTAGTCATGTAAAGTGACAGCAGCTTGTCCCATTTGTCTTTGCAAGCATAGATGATTGTCCCTAAAAGTACCTGCCTAGCAACTGAAAGTGTCACCCTGGAAACCCCCTCTCTAAGCTATTTGGAACTATACAATGTAATATTGTTAGCTACAATCTCTTTAATACACAGCAGATATTGAAACCTGTTCTTCCCATCTAACTGAAATTTTATATCCTTTGACAAACACCTCCCCACTCCCACTGTCCCTTGTCTGTCCCTCTAGGGAACCTTGCAGCCACCATTTGACTCAGTACTTCTTCACTTTGGTAGATACCAGTGTAACTGAGATTTTGCAATATTTGTATCACTGAACCTGGTTTCCCTCACCTCACCACTTTTCTTAGAGGCACCATCCAAATAAATGCTAACTGCACAGTTAAAATTTGCAGTTTTTTTGAGGGAAGAAGTTACTATTCACAATGAAATAATAAGATACTATGCACACTGGTAAGGTTCTAAACCTATTGCAATTGATCAATGTATGCTAAATTGTCCAATATTTGAAGGGTCAACTTTTGTATTGTTTTGCTTTTGCATTTCCTTTTGTTCCATTTAGGCTAAGCATTAAAAAATCTTTAAGAAAATATAGGTCATTTAGAGAAGAAGGTAAATACCAAATCAATCATTTCTTCAGACAACTAGTCATAAATTACAGCCTTAAGTTAAGGAAAAGTCACATTAAAATAAAGAATAGTGCTGAAGGAACAGAAAATCAGCATGATTAAAGGTGATTTGGATGACACGTTAGCTGATTAGAACCACATTGTTATATCCTGATATCAAGCATCGTATAATTTTTCATAATGAGATATTTTTGGAACTGTTATCTACTGCATAGTTTGATTTTACTCTATATGCTATATTACTAGCAAAAAGAATATTCCAATTGTCTCCATGCAAATTGACTGAGCAATATCTTGGTGAGGAAATCAGCATTTTTTTGTTAGCAGAGATTCAAGTATCTACTTCAATTTTACAATTAAATGAATGAAGATGAATGCTTATGCCACCTGTGTGATAATCAGGAATATATTCATGTATTCTCTTATAACTGCACATTTATGAAGGTTCTTGAAATTGTGATTTCAGAAGTTAACTTATGAGATGTAGGACACTCAAGGTCCTCTACACTATAATTTGGTCTCTCTTTATCTTGGAAACTGAATACATAAATGTCTCTTCTGGCTTCCTAATTGCATTTCTATTATATAAGACTTAACATTGTTTTCATAACACCAGCAAGGGCATAGCAGTGGAGATGGGAGCTGGCCTCTTCATTCTGCAGGCAATAAAGAGTGAAATGATCTAAAGAAAACTTAAAAACATAACAAACCAATCAAAATCAATTTAAACATATTGGCAATCTCCAAATGAAGTCAATAGTAATAAGGCTTAGCCCAAATATATCCATTAGGATAAGACCTAAGTCATTTCTGCAGTTTAATATGGTATGTAAGGCTTGATACACAGTAGTGTATTTTAATTTTTACTCTGCAGTAAAAACTAACCAATGAGGTGTGATCAAAATACATAATAAATTTCCCTCAAAATACCCTCTTTAACTTCTAACACACTCATCCCATCCTTCTTGCCACTTTCTGAAGCAGTTCTGGAAGTCCTCTTCCCTTTAAGAGTCCCCATTAAAAACGCAATGCATGCTGCTGCCACCCAACGAGGGAAAGGCATGTCCAGACCAACATTATAATGTGTCGTCATCCAGCTGGCTCACCCGTTCGGGGACTGTGGAACTTGGGCCCCTCCTGAAAGTCAAAACCACCATGAAAAGTAAATGTTGGAGTGATTCAAGACCAGGAGCAGCACAGATGAAGGCACTGAAAGTGAGAGTGGGTTTGGAGCATTGATGACTTTCTCTGTGATGACTTTTTAAAATTATGCATCCACTAATTTCCCATCATAACTCACATACACGGATATGAACTTGGAAGACTCCCACTTACATACTAGTCCTCGATGCGCAGACTGCATGGCAAAGCTTGGAGCGCAGTTTCTTCAGACCCCTTTCTGAACTTCCTGGTTTTGTCTCATAGAGGCTTCAACATGCTCAGGATCTTGCAAGGTTCCTTTGGGTATTTCTGCACTTTGGGGTTCTTTGATTATTCCCTCAATGAAGTCCTGTTTCCAGTGTGCCTCGAATTGCATAATGAGAAGTTTGTATTTCTATTTCTTCTAGCGGGTGCAAAGATTTCCTTGTCTGTATCATTCCCAAACACTTCATAGCATTCTTTGAGCATTGCTTACAAACATCACATACTTATTAGATACACACAAGTTCAAGTGAATGAAATAATTTACTGTGTATGTTTTATACTTCAACATGCACACCCGAAACTAATTCTACCAAAAGGAAACACAAACTCTAGATGTAACAAATACCAATTAGAAAATTCAAATTGCTGTTAGAAATATCTTATTGTAAAAAAAGACGTGTTCTTTGGTAATGATTATTTGTGTGTTTTTGAAAAAATACATAAAAATTTTTACATCTGTACTCTGCAGTATACTACTAGAAACCATTTCTCAGGCCAATGATAACTAATTAAGTAAAGTTCTTTGGAAATCTCTGTGAATGCTCCCTATTGTTCCAACTTCCAGCCTATACTTTCATTAAAATGTAGATTTTGAATTCTCTTTCTCTTCTATTTTGCCTGTGAAATCGTCTCTTACCTGGCAGTTCCCACGGAGTCTGATTTATTGAAAGACCAGAGAATAGTTTGCAGCCAACATAACCATCAACTGCCCTGTTTTGTCTATATTTAAATCAGTGCTAATCACCGTTCCCCACAAATAATAATGATCTTAAATGTTTGAGCTTTGAATTAATGAGAATTTATGGTAGTTATGTAATGGTACTAGCTAATCTGATTGAGTAAAGCACTAAAAAGAAAACTTTCTAAGTATACTAAGAATAAAGTAATTTAGGCACTGGAGTTTTAAAATATTTAGGTAAGTGGCTTCAAAGTGAGAAAAATTATATTGATCGAGAAATGGAGACATACTTTCTAATCCACTTCCAGCATCATGAAGAGGGGTTAATTTTCATGAGCAATTGTTTTACATCAGACTATTTTAATTGCTTTATTTGCCTTATCTTCATTAATCCTTATTAACAATCCCATGAAGTGGGAACATTCCTATCTTCAGTTTATGAAGCAAATAAAAATTCTATAAAGTGAAGAACTTGCCCAAGGCAAGTAGTTAGTAGGAATTCAATCAACAAATCCTTCTGCAATCACTGCACAATAAATAGATCTGTGAGGTCAACTGCTGAGACTTCCCGGAGTGACACATTGGGGATACAAAGCTTTTTCATTATTATTTGTATTACAGTTGCTCATCAGAGTACGAAGAGTAGTCATTCCAACCACCAACTAGAAATCACTAATTGGATTTCAATACTTCCAACTGCAAACCATTTAAATTAGAAATCAAGATTCACTTAAGTTCTGGGTACCTAAAGACAATGGCAGATGTTCAAGTTCATCTCTCTGGATATTTTTTCTCAAAAGTAAATCAGAACAAAAACAAGCAACATACATTTGCACACATATCCACACACACACTTTCATGCATGCTCTCAACATATGTGAAGATAAAGAATGTACATAGTTCCCAATAAGTTTGACCAGAAAAGAAAAAAGCCCCACAGTACAAGCATCTTTCACTGCCCATCTTGACACACTGGGTAAGGAGCGTGGCAGACAATAAGGGCACACTATGGTCGCCGTAAACCCCAGAGAGAAGCAAAGTCTACCGTAAGTGTGAAATAACAAACTAAGTAATTGAAAACCTGTTTTGTTTTTGTCTGGAAAAATATACCCACTACACCAACCACCAGATAACTTATCAAGAAAGTAACTGAGAAATCACAAATACAAAAATGATGTGTCTAAGGGAAAAAACAATCACTGGCAGAAAAATTACTTTTCAAATTCTGAGACTATTTTACAACATCATAGTCAAGCAAATTTAAATGATATTTAAATACAAATAACAAATTGGCAAGTACCATGATAGAAATTACTTCAGGCAAGAATCATCAATAGATACAACTCTGAGAATTCAGTAAGATGAAAACAGTACATAGTCTCAAATATTTCTCAAGAATATCCTTTTTAGTTACAAAGGGGATAGGGAGAATTTTTAGTACTTTTGCACCATACCATCTTTACAAAATGATCACAATTAGAGGAGGAAAGAAGAAAACACAATGTCATATTGGTTTGCAGACCAGAGAAAGGTGGTTGTATTTTTGTTAACAGCACACTGAGTTTAGCCAGGAGGAGGCAGCAGACAAGACCCAGTGGGTGGACATTTCACAAAATGATGTTGCTTTTAAAGAGGAGACAATCATGAAAGATAATGACTAAGAAATTGTTTGAGATAACAGAGACATGAATAGTGAAATGTGGATTAGATTCTGATCCAGAAAAACAACTCTAGAAAGATAATTGGAAAACATTCAAAGGAGGTCTGTAGATGAATTGATAGAGTTGTATGCTTATCTCCTAGTTTTGATAGTGAACTGTTATTATGAGAGAAACTATAATTCAAAGTAGTAGGGTGGCAGATTAATAGACATTTTACATGATACTTTCTGTAAATTTATTGTAGGTCTGACTTTCTTTCAAACAAAAAACTGAAAATTTAATCCTTAAGTTTTAAAATATAGAAATTTCTAAAACACTAAGTTAATTTCAGATTATGGCAATGATTTTTTTACATAAAGAACTGCACAAGTGAACAATGAGGTAAATGTAAATAATGATTTATCAAAGTACTTATTTTGTTTTTGGGATATAAAGGAAAAATTTGAAGAGTAAAATATATTTTCATATATTTATGTAAACATGTAAACCATGTAAACAAGGTTTTGTTAGGTAATATGAAAGTGACTGTCCTGAGAAAAAATGAAGACATTTGATAAAATATAATTTCAGGATATTAGAGGTTAAAATTTTGGTCAGTTAATTAACCATTGAAAATTTATGTCATCTATAACTATTTAAATATTTTATTTTATTATTGAAAGCAGACATTTGTATAAAACATATATATCTATGAAATAAAGTAGCTTTGCTTTGTAAAGGACAAAGTGTTTCTACCAATTTATCACTTTACAGGCTTTGGGGTGAGGTGTTTGTTGCTAAATTATGGAGAAAGAATGGGTAATTTGGAAGCTTGATGAAAAGCTTTAGTTATTCACTTGCATATAAAGAGAGCACATAAAAATGGAAAGGTATATTTTCTTTGGGGCAGCTGTATCCTGTGAAGCTTATTTGAATTATCACCATGAATTTAAGAAAACCATACAGTTGTGATTGTAATAAATAAATTTGGCTGCCAATTTAAGTAGTAAAAGAATCTTAAATCTGTATTTTAATGAGTGTAAATAAAGGGTTAGCTCTAGCTGACACACTGTGGCATGCCGGCCTTGAGCAGTTAATTATGCTGCAACCAGCAGCTCTCAACTTATCCATACCGACAGCCCACCAGCAGGCAACTGAGTTTAGCTGCCACTGTTTCTCTTAAGATTTAGAGGATTTGAAAACTGTACATTACAGTGTTAAAATTGTCATGCAGTTGATACGCATGAAATTCAGTCAGAGGATTTAATAGTAAATCATTTGATAAAAAGAAGCTTTTTAAACAAAGCTTTTTATTTACTTTTTAAGAACTGGGAACATACAGTAAAAGCTAAGAAGTGCAAGGCACACTGTGAGCATATATAGTTTGTCTATAAGGTCAAGTTTATAAAATTAGAAAACATAAATCAATATTTATTGTGGAATCAAGAGATATCCTGGGTAAAGTAACACGATAGCAGCCCATAATGTATTGATTGAATGCAACAGTGAAGCTAAACACACAGGGAGAACACCATCTACCTACATATTTTAAAGAGAGAAGAGCAAAGGACATCAAAGCACATCACATTTTAAGTTGAGCACGGAGGTAATAGACACATTCTTCCTAATAAATTCAAGAGAATTTCAATGCAATATTTCATGAAATTTACCATTTCAATCAAATATCTATTGGAAAAAATGAAATGATCTCATGCCAATAATACTGTGAAAGCTTTGACTAAGTTATACTATGTGCATATTTTAGAAAGTTGGAATTATAAACAGATGCATATTTAAAAATTCTTTTCTACCAGGGGATAATTTTTTTTAAATATGAAGAAAGAAAGCAACATTTTCCAGAAGCATATAACACTGAAAAAGAATAGCTAGATGGGTTATTTAAAATTTTTAATTTTCTTATAATAAATCTGAATTAAATTGCCCAGACTTCTATAGCATGGTATCACACTCTTAGGAAAGTGAATTTATCTCCAGGTTTGCTTGTTGTGCCAGAGTAATTACTGAAAGTACCTCCTTTGTTCTCAAAATGTCCCAGTTTAAACACTAAATTTATGATGTTATCTCCATTCTGTAACTTACATAATGGGGCACAGGTGACTCATCAGAGCTGAGGAATTGCCAGGTAGCTGACAGCCAGCCTGTCATGGTCCTCATTAGCCCACCTTTATGTTTTAGGCAAATGTCATGCATTTCATCTCATGCCACTTAAGGAAAAGAAGCCCATATATTGGAGAATTAAACAAAAAGAAAACAACCTGCTTCCATTGAGAAACTTGTCACTCACACTGCAGTGTCACCACCAGTACTGAAAACTTTTTAGAAATGCTTGTCAGCCCACCCAACATGTCCTGATTCTACATTTTAGATTCTGAGTGATCTGAGGCAGAAGGATCACAAGTTGGAGCCTTATGTGGGCAATAGCAAATTAGCAAGATCTTGTCTCAAAATAAAAACAAATAATAAAAATAAATGGCTGGGATGTAGCTGAGCTGAGTGCAAAGACTCTGGGTTCAATCACAGGGAAAGAAAGAAAGAGAGAGAAAGAAAGAAAGAAAGAAGAAAGAAAGAAAGAAAGAAAGGAAGGAAGGAAGGAAGGGAGTGAGAGAGAAAGAAGGAAGGAAGGAAAGAAGGAAGGAAGGAAGGAAAGAAAGAAAGAAAGAAAGAAAGAAAGGAAGGAAGGGAGAGAAAAGATTCCAAATGATTCATAAACAACACAGTTTGGAGGACATGACTTCACAGGCCCTTACATGAGTCCAAGCATGCTCCCACTCTGGATACTCAGGGCTTCTGACAACACCAAGTCAATGCTCGCCTGGACTATGGGTGGCTGAGCAGTTTTCATTTTCATCCCAAAGATGGTTTTTGTTGGCTGAAATTCTAATGAATTCAACACAGCATATTGTTGCCTGTGGTAGCCATGTGGGCCTCTGTCGCCGTTGAGGCAGTTACATATAATCCAACGTGTGCAAGGACTCAGAGTGAGTCACTCAGGCTTATACTTCCAGGATATCCCCTTGTGAGAAGGAGGGTTCCTGCAAACTGAATCAGAGGCCTTCTTATTTAGGAAAACATATCTTATGAACTGTATTATCCTTTTCAATAGAGAGGCTATATAACAAAACAAGCTTCACTTTTGTTCATAACACATTTGGAGCTACAGCTTCTAATTCAGGGCACCAATAGCATGTATTTCCCTCTCCTACCCCAAGGACAGGCTAGCGATGGGTTTGTGGAGGTCAAGTCCCATAGATGGATAATGAAAATTATTGTTTTCCAAAGAAATATTTGCATTAAAAGCCTTGAGCTGGATTCCCATTTTCGTTGACAATTTTTCAAAATAAATAATCATAAGAATATCATTAAGAAATATTCATAACAGCAGTAAATTTTCAAACTGTTTGCCAGCTATGTTTCAGATTTTTCTCAGCTTTCAGAAATAGAGAAATTATCCACCCCAGGCTCTAAAATGCCCCTTGCAGTCACCACATGCAGAACAATCATTCAAAAAGCAGACAAATCTAAGTATCACAATTAATAGAGAATGAGAGCCAAAAACACCTCTCTGATCAAATGGACCAGGAAAGCAGATGATAAAGAAAGTACCCCTAGCATTTGCAGTAATATTTCAAAAAGTTTGGGGATAGGGATGTGACACAGTGGTGAAGAACATGGCCAGCATGCTCCAGGCCATTAGTTCAATCCCCCAAATCCCAAAACTCCCATAAAAAATATGTGTGTGTGTGTGTGTGTATGTGTGTGTGTGTGTGAACTTTAAAAAGAAAGAAAAATAAAGAGCAACACTGTTTTTGTGCTAAAAAATCATCCTAATACCTTCAGAAAAGTTATGTGCAAAGGATTCCTATGAGGTCAGACCCCTGCAAAGGTGATTTCCTGTTTCCAGGGGCTAAGTTATCTTTAGTTCTCTGATAAAGAGGACCTGTGCGCTGTGGAGGCTGACCCTGAAATGTCAAACTTTGACACGTGAGCCGGAGAGACAGCTTCAGCACCACGGACTCTGTAACCTCTCCTCCCTGCAATCCTCTTTGTCCTTCATTTCCCCCTGAAGCCCAGGGGATGATTTATCAAAAAGTTCCATTGTTTACTTAAAGACTAGATCCACCAAAGAAAAACATGATTGCCTACAAATCTTCTCTCTGACATTTCAACACCCAGTTCCATATTAAACTCGTGTCACATAAGAAAACAGACTGAAAACAACACATGACACTAGAGCCCAAGTGTTTGTTCCGGGTCCCTGTCTGCTGAGCTCATTTTCCCTTCTACAGCTCAGCTTCTCATCCTCTGAAACTGCCTGCAGCCACCTCCTCCAAGGAAGAAGACACTGAAGCTTCAACTATCTGGCCATTTTTGAGTTGTGCACACTGTGTGGCTCTTGTGTACATGTGCGTGTTAATAACGCCATCATGTTCTTCTCTGGTTACCGGTCTTTGGATGCAGAGATATTGGCCATGAAGACAGGAAAACAGAGACTTCCAAAGAGCCTGATTCTCACTAGGAAGCAATGCACCACAATACTGACTCTGATACTGGGAAAATTTCTTGTTTTCAACCTTGTTTTTGCCTCTGCAGTACTATATCATCTATGTTACTGCTATGTATAAAATTGATCAGTTCTCCAGGTCCTTTTTAATCAAGTTGTGATAATCAAGTCCTTAGTGAGAGTCACTACAAGTTCCTCTATTTAAATATTTGATCATCACATCAATATTTGATTACCATCATGTTTCAAGTATCCAGAAGAACAAAAAAATCAGTAGCTCACCTTAGAGAATTCAAACTAAATAAAGCCTATTCCCTTCTGCAGGTAGTATATGATGCATTAAATTATTGGAAGCATTTATTATGCAAGTTAGAAAATTTTCCCACTATCAGAATCAATATTGTAGGGCATTGTTCCCCAATGAAAACCAGACTCTTAAGGCTCTTCTCCATGTTTTAGCTTTCCAATAGGAAGCTGATAATGGTACAATCCCTGCAGGAAAAAAGAACAGAAAAACACAAATGATGGGAAAACATTGGAAAACATAAAAGCAACATTTATTTAAATTATTATAAATATCAAAGCAACAATAACCTTGTGATATTACACTGCAGACATCATTCTAAAATTCAAACTGTAATAAATTTCCATCCTTTCAATTTTTACTTTTTAAAAAGAAAAAAACCCTGATATTTTCTGTAGTAAAATTCTCTACTCAAAATTGGTCATGAGTTGAAGCAGGATAGGGCCCTTTGGGAGAATAAGACCGGTCATATGTCTATAAACTTCTGAAACACTCCAAATTCTAGGTCAACTTGTACTGTAATGTAGGTTACTAAAAATGTTGCCAGCAGCGTGAGACATAAATAAAAACCTAGAGCCACAGTCAGGACCTATGAGTTAAAGAGAATTCCCTTTGTTTGTTCTTTCATCTTTCTATTTTTCTTTTACACTGTTGGATGTCCCTGGCCTGCTTCGATGCCCTTTCTTCTGTACTCAACCATTTTCCTTATAGAAATCTCTCTCCCTTTCTCTCTATGGTCACTCCCATCTCTTCTCTTAGATTCTGCCTTGGGTGTCAGTCTCCTGCTGGAATCTGTCCTCTGATCCTATGTAGTACTCCAATTTCATCCAGAAACAACTTCACAACTCTAACTGCAACAGGGAAACGTACACACACACGTACATTTATAATGTGATGTGAGGGACAAGACCTTTTCATTTTCCACAAAGTCTAACCCATTTCTGGTTTCTAAAAGGTGAGTGCTATGCAGGGCTAGATAGAGTGTAATGGGAAATATCAGAGCTAATGGAGATAAAATTTCAGTATTAAATGATGAAAATGATTTAAACTTCTCATTTTAAGGTGATTTAATGATTCCATGATGCTGTCAAACAACATATCATGTTAGTTTTTCCTAGACATAACATTGTATCCCTGCATAGTCAAAACATTGATGCACCTGAATAATAAAATTAAGCATGATTATGTCCTTTTCTTTAAAAATATCTTTCTAAAATGGTTTCACTATATTTTAATGCCAATTTTTACCCATCAGGCTTGCTGTTTAGTGGTTCAAAGCATATTCCCAATTTTAGAATCTCTAATTCTAAAGTCATAATCAAGTATAACAAATATGTTAGTGTATTCTTTTTAAAACGAGGATAAGTAAGTCAGGAATTGTGTGCTTCTGGTTGAAGTGAAAGGATCACTTGACTCACCCATACACTTTCGAAAATTCTTATGCTTCTATTCCCACCTTTCCCTCAACCCTCTAAAGCCTACACTCTACTTTGCTTCTCAATGGCAAACTTTGTGTCCTACTTTGCTGAAAAGATGAACCATCCAGGAGAGAACAACCTCAAATCCATATCCGTGCTCTTGATTCATAGCTTATGAATCTCATGCACCCAACTGCTCAGGACTACAAGAGGTCACAGCTTCAACAATTGCCTCCTGTTATCCCTCTCACACCACTACTTATTTTCATTGTTCTAACCATATCTACAAATACCCTACTATGTCTTCCATTTGTTCCTCTTGAACCACGTTTTCTTGCCTCTTCTCCTTGTAACCAAGCAATAAAAGAAACAATGCAGCTATACTCCTTTTTGCCAATCTTTTTCCTTTTTTTCTCTCTTAAACCCACTTGGACCAGACTGAATGTCCTTCTGTACCCCCTAAAGTGTCTTTCTGTTCCCTCATTATAGTCAGTATTTGATAGTGTAAAACTAGGTCTTGGAATCTAAGGAAGACAAGGGTGTGATTGCGCCTAACACCTCCAGTCTGAAAATAGGGACCAGGGACCAGAGAATTACAAGGAGGAGAAACCCCAGCTCAGATTGCATCCTTCTCAAGTCTATTCAGCTTGAACATGAGCAAACCAATCAGGCTTCCATGAGGAAGCATGACATAAATCTTGTCAGATAGCTTTGACCTTCATCAGTGAACTTATGTGATATTATTGCTTTTAAATTATTGTGTGCACATATTATTTTTATATGTTTAGATGACCTTTACAAAACAGTAAACTTGTTCCTAACTACTGGCTGTAATTCTAACTAAATGAGATTGTATTGACATCATTTTCTTACATATAGGATAGTGTTGCTCCAACTCCTATTTGGTATGTGTAATCTATGTTTGCCTTAGATTCTGGCTAATATAAATTATATCTTGTGGCAACTATTTTCTAGCATAATATTATTTTTATTTAATGTATTAAGTGAAACGCAGATATATTTTAAATGAATAAATGCTAGCTAAATTATTAATTTATGTATTGAACAAAATTATTCTTCAATAACAAGATAAATGATTATATTTCTAAGCAGTACATTTATTTAGCACCTACTATGTTCAGGGAACTATTGAGGGCACTGTTTAGATATGAATGCCTGACAATATAATACATTGAATTTGGTTCTATAAATAACAGAGCAACAAACAAACTAAAATGACTATCTGGTTTATGAACTAAAAATGTGATATTAGTTTTCTTTTACCTGTATTTTCAGGAGATAGTTTTTCCCGCTAAGGAAATCAGAGAAGAAGATTTATATATCAAATTCTTATGATATTCCAGGAAGGAGTAAAGTATATATTTTCTTATTTAACATCAAACCGTCTCATAAAAAATGTAAATCTTTATTAATAAGGTTTTTCTAAGGTAAGTCTACACAACAAAAACAAGACAGATGTAACTCCAAAATAGTTCATTCTTATTTCGTAGCTCGCATTATTTTACTTATTATGATTTATAAAGAAATGATTATGTGAACTGATTTTGAAAGAAAGGTGAACTGAAACATAGGGAATGGAAATAAGGGAGGGAATTTGGGGTTCAGAAATAGCATGAACAAATACAAAGCCTGGAAATGTTGGCATGATCTGGTGAGGACTGGAAGCTTTGCTCTGCTGGGATCAGGCACGTGTAGGGAAGTAGGATGATTTATCTTGGAAAAGTAACCTATCTCAGGATCATAAATATCCTTGAAGGTTGGGATGAAGACTGCAGTTCATGCTAGAGGTAAGTGGAAGTGTTTGCAAGTTTTTGATGAGCTAGAAGGAAATATATGAAACTGCACTTACGGAGCCCAGGAGGAAAGGCAAAGAAGAAGAATTAGGACGTGAAGTTGAGAAACAGGAATTCAGTGACGAGAAATGCATGAGGATGGGACTGAAAAGAAAGAGATATCGTAGAATAAAGAAAAAGACCCATTGTTGCACTTTGATAAGATAGTGTAGAAAATCAAAATTGAAAAGTAACACATTAGTTGTTTGGCTAATTATTAAGAAGAAAAACATGACATATACTGAATTTTTTAAATTTCATAAAACTATAAACAAAGAAATAATAGAGAACTGAGTGATTAGTCAAGAGTAAAAACTAATATGAGGTTGTGTAAAAATATTAGTAGTGAAACTCCTTCACAGAATGACAAAGAAAGATAAAAATGTAGTCTATTTATAAAATAAATTAGTTGAATAAAATATATGAAAGGTATATTGAAGATAATTACCTCAAATTGAAAAAGATATTAAAAGAAAGCAAGATAAATATTTTAAAAATGTTTGATGGCACGAAATACTTCCAAAGTGAATATTAACATGTTGTGAGAATTTTGAATAAAAGTTTCCATAATACAGTTTAATGGGCAACTAGTCACCTATACTCTTAGTTTCTAAATATAATATTAACTATCAAAACAAGAATTAATACCTTCTCAAAAAACTAACTTTCAATCATAAGCATTCATCATCTGAGGACAAATGGAACAGCCAGAAGTTTAACCCCAATTTAAGCTAAAATGATACATTTGAATGGAACAAACAGCTCCGAATCAATAAAATTACTATTGTTTTTCCAATCAAGTCACTTATACCAGCAAAATGTAAATGGGTACATAAGCTGGGATCAGAAAAGATCACTCTCAACTAGGCTTTGACTGTAGTTAGCAGGTATGATGATCACACCAATTTTATCACAATTTTTCTTCCTGTACTTACAAAATGTGGAATGGTTAAGACAAGAAGGCTAAATATTAACACACTCTCAGTAAAAGAGATGAAAAACTACTTCCATTTTTTCAATTAATTAATGCTAAAGAGGTTACTTTAATTTGTCAAATTAAGTGTTCAAATCATATTCCTAAACATTCCTATCCCACTTTGATTTCAAAGAAAAATTCTCCCTGGAGTGGATGATTAATCCTTGCTCATGTATGCAATTCCTATGTGTATTTGACTATCAGTCACTCATATCATTGGCTGTATATTATTTCACAAATGAACACACATGATTTTCCATTATTAAATTGATATATTTGATACTCAAATTGCTCCATATTTGATGTTATGTATATATCTTAATGATGAACATCTACATCTCCTGAACATTTGGAAGAACATGGGACATATAGCTAACTATTGATTCAAAGATATGAACTTCTGTCATATTTACTAGGTAATACCAAATAATTTTCCACAATATTTTGACAAATTACAGAGTGAGCATTTGTACCACATTTTTTATTTGTTGCACTTAAATTTCTGCCAGTGCACTGGTTAAATGGTATGTCACTGTGATGTTAATTTCTAATTCCCTAACTTATAGTGACATTGAAAACTTGTCTTGCAAAGTAGTTATTTGTTCAAGAAGTTCATCAATTCCTTCATTATATTTTTTCTTTAATACTTATAATATTCAGATCTTTTCAGAGTCTTATCAATATTTTCCTACCATTATAATCCATAAAATATTACACGCATTTTGTTAGACCAATTTCTCAGTATTACAAAACTTTTGGATGCCACAATAAATGCTGACTTTTTAAAATTATATTTCTATTCTTTCCAGTTAGTAAAACTGTGACTGAACTTGCAAGGACAAGGTGATTTGTTTTCCAATATTCTACTACACATTAAATGTGTTCCCATAAGCAAATCTAACTTGATCATGATGTATAATTATTTTTCAATAAATTGTGGTTTACTATCTGATACTCTGGTTATCATTCTGCATTTCTGTTTCTTTACAGGGTTTGCATCTCAAAACTTCTGATTGATTTGCCATCACTCTATGTGAGTCACATAAAATCAGCTAGAGATTGCTCATGTTTCTCTTTACTCATGATAACTTGCCTGATATCATAATTTGTTTTTTTCTTTAAATGGTGTTTGGAAACTACTGGTAAAACTATTTATGAGTTGTTTTTTATTTGTTGGAAGAGTTTTAAACTGCTGATTCAATCAATGAAGGCTAACTCCTTCAAGTTTCATAGCTCCTCTTCAGTTAATTCTTGTAACGGAGTGGCTGTGACATCCATTTAATAAACCCTCAGATCATATCTCCTCCGCAGCGTGTGGCAGTGTGAACTTTCTTCATTCCTCCTAGACTTCATTTGAAACATCACTTATTTTACCTTGGTGAACCCTACCAGAGATTGATCCATTACTTTTATCTTACATTTAAGGATAACTTTTAATATGATTTTAAATATTTATTTTTATAATTTATTAAATTTTCACTTTTATTTTTCTTCCTTTTACTACCCTAGCATTTATGCATTAATGTTCAGCTTTCCCACCTTTATCCTAAACTTACTCATTTCCTTGTGACCTTGCCTTTACTGATTCCCACAAGTGTGGACATGGAGTGCTTTCTGCATTCTAAGTACAATTTCCATTATGACGTCAAATTTGATGTAAATGATTTCCTATTTAATTTCATTGGTAAAAATAGGTAGAATTATTTTTCTCTCTTATTATTTGATTAAGCCTAACTATATTGTTGTCATTAGCACTGCCTGAAGGTGAGCAGTATTAAAATTTGAAAAGGTGCACTTGATGTCACAAAATCTATCTTGAGAAAGTTCTTACAGGGCTCCAGAGAAATGAATGTTTATCATTGCTGTGTGATGCAATACTTCATTACATATATGCTTCATTTCACAATCAATTTTGGGTTATATTTTATAAAATTTGTTCTCATGTTTAAAAACATTTTTCTTCTCTTGACATAAATTGTGATTTTTTCCTTGTCATCTAGATTTTCTGATTTAGAGATTTGACTCCTGATCTTTCTTATTTTTAAAGCATGTAGAAATTCAAAAATGTTCATTCCATTGCACAAATTGTCTTTCGTTCCATCTCATCTTTATTCAGTGTAACACACATCATAATTTTTATTTTTATATCTTCTTTAAACCATTTTGTGTATTCTAGCTTCTAAATAATTGCTGGTTCTTTAAAAATGATTTTCTGTTATTAATACTCAACGTAATTATATGTTTGCCTAAAAAGTTCTTTGTATGACTTGAATCTTAAAACTTGTCTTATGCCAAAACATATCATGTTAAAATTTTCATGCTCACACTATAAAGACACCCATGCTGCTGCTTTGGAGTAGATTGTTCTGCCAGTGTAAATTAGTTCGACATTATTTGATACTGCTGCTCCAGACCCATGTTTTATTACTGGTTTTCTACACGATTTTTCTGTCACCTGTTGACAATAGGTCATTGAAACCAGAGAATATAATTGTGGCTTTGTCTGATTTTCTTTTTAGTTCCCTAATTTTTGTGCCGTTTATTTTGAGATTCTATTATAAATTGCATACAGCTTCAGGGTTGCTGTCCTTTTGATCAACTGACCCCCACACTCAAGTCAAATCATATCACTCTGCTATGTTCTCTTTGGTAGGAAAAAGTTGATAATTTCACCCCACCCACGGAGTGGAGAATTACAGAAAGCATGAACTCCAGGTGGTCGGGAGGAACGGAAGCCATCTGAGTTGCTGCCAGGATTGAGCCTTAACTTAGGTTTAGTGCCAAGCAATGCTATCAGGAAGAGTAGAATAAGCACTTGCTCATCTCAGAATGTCATTTTCTTATGTAGATGTTAATCTCTGTGGTCTTTGTGGCTTCTTCAGACTTCTGATGTCTTAAAAATATTGCTTCGGTCATGTATGTAATGGGACCAGCAGTCTACCGTAATTTACTGCTCCTAGTCGGAAGTGAAATGTGTTTTCATTAATGTGTTCTTCAGCTCTAGGAGTTGGACTGGCTCCTTTTCCTAACCCTGTGTTGAAGTTTTATGTTCCCTTTTTCTTAACTAGAGTCCACCAAAAACATGTATGCACACTTCAGGAAAAGAAAACCTTGTATAAATATTTTAATACTAAATTTATTGAGACATCATGAAAATCCTAATATACATGTGGACAAAGCACTCACTTTACCGGGAGTCAATGTCTATTATGCGTTAAAGTGTTTGTGTACGTTTTTCTTTTCCTAAAGTGTGTATACATTTTTGGTGGACTCTATATTTTCAATTCCCTTATATTTCTAAAAATGTATTCTGAAAATCTACTGATATCTACTAAAAGTGTATATTGTAGTTCAGTTGACCTGAAAAAAAAAATAATTCTGAGATTAGCTATGAAATAAAAGCAGGAATGTATATATGTATAAAAATTCAAAGTTGGCTCTTTCTTAAAAGCAGATTTCCAACTTACGTTTTATTTATCCTCAATTGCATCAGCCATAAGAAGAAAATATTATTAAGAGAATCGGGGCCCAAAATCAGACTAAATATGTGGGAAGGTTTGTATTTCCATCCACAAGTGTGTGCCCAGGAATTCAGGCGCACAGGGTCTTTTACACGCCACCTATTCTAAAAAGAGCATTCTCGTCAAACCAAGCAACAATAAACTTTGTTTTAGCAACAGACCCTCTGCATTCTAAGTTCTGTCTACTGTGATTGTGGAGTTTTCAGCTCCCCTTTTGTGCTTTATGCTATACTATGAGCACTTACATTTTCTGCATGTTCCACCTTTTTGCATCTTTCCATACATTTGTTGGATGCTTCTATGCCCTGTTGTTTCCTCTTCTTCATGACCCCTTGGATCACCCTGTGTATGTACTGCTCACCATCTACAGCAGCTTCTCTCTCCTATGTTTGGCCTCTTGGACTGCAGAAGCTAGAAAGCTAAGTGACATTTCCTTGGCTTCCTTGCTGCTCACATAAGTCTAGGAAAATGCAAGCCCCGAGTCAGGAGTGAATCAACAAGAGGGGGCAAAAGTGATGGAAACTGAAACACCCATTTTGCTGTAAGGTAAAGCAGTTTGGGCTTTCCGAGGAGGTCAGCTTCTTGCCTGTAGCAGCACGGTGCTGTTCTGCAGGGAGCGTTTGCTGCAGGGATCGCTCAGACACCAGACGGGCTGTCAGGATTGCCTGCCGGCCCACCGGCAGAAAACCCCACCACTGTCCCGCCCTGCAGTGTGGTCTCCGAAATGTTTCTGGTAACTGAGACTGCACTTCATTTCATCAGCAAACCTAACGATTGAGCATCATTGAATGACCCATGACAAAGTCTTTGCTTTTTGAACGATGTAGAGAGGATTGCATTCTTTACATAAAAATCCCTGACTGGCAAGCCCATGATTTACCATTTGGTTCGAATGACATTTCTTCTCATTCAATATTTTAACAAAATATTTCATTACATTTTATGGAAGTTTTCCATAGAAAGCTGTGATGTTTTAACACTGTTATCACTGACTTACTAGATTGCATTGATATTGTGTCTGTTTAAGATGTTTCCCAAGTTGATACTAAATTGCTTGGAAGTACAGTAGTACATTTCATATCCAAATCAGGCAAACGATGTAAAGTAAGCACATGCTCAGTCTAACGGTGAGACAGGCCTTGACCCACTGGCATCCTCCTCTTTTCTCATTCATTACACTTTGTTAATTGACTATCTAACACTAACACTATCCCTTCTTTCTCATTCCTCAAGTTGATTTTTTCATTTAGTCATATATATTCAAATACATAGGGACAATGAATGAATTTAACCATTTCATTCAATAACATGCTTACTTATATTCACAGTAGATTTCTTCCCTAATATTTAAAATTCTCTCTGTTGATAGGAAATACGATAACCTAAATTATCATATTAGTTTCAGATATTTCGATAAATCACCTGATTCAATCATGCTGCAAATCTTATACAGCAAATGGTATTGTTTGCCTTATACAGTTCAAAAATTGGAGCTTTTGGGGCCGGGGATTTAGCTCAGTGGTTCCGGGTGCCTGCCTCACAAGTGCAAGGTCCTGAGTTTGATCCCTGGTACAAAAAAAAAAAAAAAAAAATTGGAGCTTTTAGACCCTAAGTGATTTTAAATTAATACCATAAGAGCTAAAGAGGTAGTTTTAAAAATAAGATTAACTCCAAAATCAGCATTACAATCAAGCCCATACCTTCTTAGACAGATGGGCCTCTGGCCTTTCTGCAGCAGGAACCAGAGACTGCCACAAGGTGAAGGAAGCTGACATTGGTGGTTAGCCACTAATGCAAAATCTGCAACTCAAACAGCTACATTTTTATCTATTTCATATATTCTGGGTCTTAACAAAGACTCTCAACCCTTGCTACCTGATCTTCATCTCTTCTCTTGGTATCAGGTATTCCTGGTCTGCTTACAGCAAGAATTTTGTCAAGGCAATTTAACTAGCATTTCCCTTGTACCGCTAATGTTTCTTTTAGCTACTTTCCATTCACCAATCCCATCACATTCCTTGGTTATAAATGCCGACTTGGCTATGCTATCTTCAAAACTGAGCTCAGTTTTATACTGAAATTTCTTTTCCTCGATTGCAATAGTTTCAAAATGCTTTTTCCTAAATTAACTGTGGTCATGTTCTGACTTTTAAAAAAATCTCCACTTAAGAATTCAAAGGAGAAAAGCATCATCTAGCTAAATTCCTAATCTATGGATATCTGTTACATAGGAAATACTTCCTAACACAGAGTAACCCTAAAAGGAATTGAGCTTTGCATATGAGTTGCCTGTAAGCTTTGTAGCATTTGAGTCAATAATCTTGGGTCTTTTAAAAAACAATATCATAATTGCAAGTAATTGAGATTCAAAAAGCAACATATTGTCTTAAATTCTTTCTTTGTGAAAAATGCCTGTGAGAAAGTCCTGTGTGAAACAGGGCCAATGCAACCAGATATGAGAAGCATTGCATTTGCAAAGGAAACGTCACCATTGGACTTATTAATGTAATAGTTACCAGAGGTTTGAACACCTGCCTCATAAACGGCAGCCTTTATTATTGAATCCCTTGGAAAATACCTTTTACAAGCGACTACTACTTTTATGGCTTTATTGTTATGTAGTGAAGATATTAGCAAGAATTATATAACTCATTAGGACCCATAACATGTTATTACTGAATTACTATTTTGAATATTTTACTTTCATCTAAGGATGATTTGCTTAGTATTTTATATTACATTTTGCTCTTAAGATCATCATAAACTATTAGGACCTACCTACACTGAGGATTCATAACTTATGCATAGGACTTTTATTTAGGATTATGGTTGATTTGATGTTGTTCTATATTAGCACAGAAAGTCAACAAGAGACCCATTGTCTATTGATAATTTCTCTTTAGTGTGTGCATTTTTAGTAATAAAATTGTGTAATAAAAAATTGAGGGCAGGTGGATAAGCTGTAAAATTTTTCAGACTTTGTTCAGGGACCTCAATTCTCAGACTTAATTGTGTAAGCTTGTGTGAGTGTCATGAAATAGTAAATTGATTCAACTCTACATCATACTGAAGAAATTTTAAAGGGATAGATTACCATTCAATGAAAAGTACATGGGCCACTAAGAAATCATGTGAGTATTTATTCCCCATAACCAATCCACACCAAGGAAGAAAATAATTCTTCAATGCTTCTCACACTGGAGACTGTGGATGGATCCAAAGGATTTGTGCTGTTCCTTGAATTTCTGTCTACTTTAACATAGCATAAGTCATTTTATCATTTCATGAACTGGCACAGAGAAAAGTCAAAAGTGAGAGTCCTGTGCCCAGGATGACATCAATTTGGGCCCTAAGGTACAAGACACAAAACAAAATCGATGGTGTAGAGTGGTAGAACCTTTGGTTTAAAGCCCAGTTTGGAGGATAAAGTAGATATTCAAAGTATCTTAACATCACCAACAGCTACCTAACAGTGGTGCCAAAATTATGATTTCAACAACTATGAGACTAGAAAAGACTTAAAGGATTAGTAATCATTTCCTTTCCCATCTATTGTAAAACATTCAATTCCATTGAAAATTGAACAGAGTTCTGTTAGGATTATATTGCTTTGGGAAAGCTGTGTAATATTTTCTTAACAATAAGTTTACACACCTGAAAGAGGAGGATTAGTAATAAATAGTATTAAAAGAATTGGATCATATATATTAAAATTAATTTAACATGTAGAAGAAATTTTCCAATTTATTTCATTGGTTTTATGAAAGAATCAGTATCCCTTTCATGTCCAACATTTATCATTTTCTTCAATAGTTAATAATAGATAATTTTACTAATATGCATTGAGTATTTCTAATAATATTTAAAGATATGGTATCTTTATATATTTAAAGTAATGCTCATAACAATTCTATGGATCCCTAAAATTATTATATCCACCTTATAGATATAATTCATCTAAAGTAACACTCTTAAAAGTGATGGATCTTGGGCCGGGGATTTAGTTCAATGGTTTCGCTGTCTGCTGTGCAAGCACAAGGACCCGAGTTTGATCCTTGGTACCAAAAAAAAAAAAAAAGTGATGTATCTCAATTTAAAAAACTTGTCCTGTTCTATGAGTCCTATGACCTAGGAATTTAAGTTTAAATGTTGCATAATCATCAGTGCCACTGTTGAGATTCTTCAACAACGTCCAAATCCTTCTCAGACCCAACTCCTTTTGACAAAACTTTTGAGAAAGGGATTATGTGATAGTCATATTTCATAGGATCTACCCAAGCAATGGATAGACAGATTTTCTTGTCAAATATTTTTTCTCTGGATGAAAAGAAGTTGGAGCTGGGGAAGTCAGCTGCCTTGGCTTCCTTCTTTAGGGCTCATGACTGTTCCAGGTATTCTGGTTCCAGAACAAAAGTATGATGATCACTTTGGAGGGAAGAGAGCTAAAAACTATTTCTCTCTAATTTATATTAGCCAGGTAAAGCCAACTACAAATTAGATAGCATGCATAAAAGTGTAAATATTTATTGGTTAAAGAACATATAGGAAAATAATATTTTTGAAGTATGTCTATTCATGTCTTTCTCTTTTTACTATAGACAAAGTTATAAGATTAAAATAATGTTTAGGATATTTTAATTTAATGATGATTAAAAGATTTCATGCACAGCTCTACGTGTGTGTTGGCAAGAGGTAGGGACAAAGGAGAGGTACACAGTTTGTGATGTAACATGATTTATTTATAAATGCAAAATGAAAAGAATAAAAATCAATTAATAGTCATGATGAGCAGCCAGAAGAACATCATTAATGACACTGACCCAATGGTTAAGTTGGAGAAGGAAGCAGAAGTAGGGATCCAAGTAGATGGGGTGGACCATTTAGTTAACAGTATAATTTCCATTCTCATACTCTTTCTCACTGAGACCTGATTTTCTGTGAGGCTCGATTATACTCAGAAACATGGTATGTGAACATATCAAAACCAAGATTCTATGAATTAAAAGAAAGAATAAAATATATATTGAATGATTGATAATTTCTGCCAATGTAGGTTCAAGACAGTTAAAATAAGGTCATAAAATAATAGTATCTTAGTTGTATATATGTAAAGTACTAAAATATTGTGAAAACAAATTTAAGTTGTTATGCATAATTAGGTTGTAGATGTTACTGGAATCTCAGGTCAATAGTTTTTCTGTGCTGGAAGGAAGGAATATCTAACATAGTGAAATTGTGGAATAACTGTAAAACTGAATGTGAACACGGTACAGGGCATACTTGAATGCATGCTGATTTTGTTTCAGAAAAAAAAGTCCTAACTCTGTCTCCTGAAATGTCTAGAAACAAAACTCATTGATAGTAACAGAGATTCCAAGTGTGCTCATTGTGATATCTGAATGTTATTTTCTATAGAAAAACAGAACAAAACAGAGATATGAAGTATCCAACTCCAGGTTTCGAGCAGAATATATATAAGATAAACCATGAAAGATCTGTCAAATGAAAAACATCACCCAAGCAATCAAAGACTGAGTATGTTTCAGAAGATCTAGTAGTTAACTCAAGAGCCTATGAGTCAAAGAGGGGACATGTTCACCATTTAGAAGCTCAGTGAGGCAGCAGTGGTGGAGCTGCAGCCTCCACAGGCTGCTTAGGAACTGCTGCAAGAGGATCATTTAACTCCTGGAGTGTGAGACCAGCCTGGGCAATGCAGTGAGATCCTGTTTCCAAAAAAATAAAGAAAATAGTACTAAGAATGAGTAAAATAAAATGTGAGTAGGGGCGGCATGGAGTTTTAGAGCAGTGAATGTTGCTGTACTGACTGTGTGACACACAGTGAGAGGGCTGTGTTATTCTGCATGTGTCTGGACCCGTGGAATGTGTTCACCAAGGTGCACACTGTGAACTTTCAGTGGTAACAACATGCCGGGAGGTGGCGGCGGCTAAAATGGAAAAAATATAAGTGTGTGGGCTGAGGGATGTACCAAATCTATGCACCTTCTCAATTTTGCTGTGAAGCTAAAATAGCTCTAAATAAATGAAGTTTCAAAGAAATTATATTAACTGCAGTAGAATGAAATAGTTTCAGTTTAAGTCTATGAGTGGTAACATTCTAAATTCAATCCAAAAAAAAAAAAAAGGTGATCATTTCCACAATATTCTAAATCAGAGATTAGTAATTTGTGGGTATAATTAATTCTAGTTCCTGATTTTTCAGAATAGAGTGTACCAGTTGGTTTACATTATTGTCTCTGGCTACATTCTGCTTACATCGGCTAAGTTAGATTGTTCTGATAGATTCTGGTCCATAAAGCCTAAATAATCACTGGTTTGCACTTTCCATGTGGTGGGGCTCAGAACATGCTACCAGAAATCATGGCATGTTGGCACTTGAGAAAAGAGCAGAAATAGGAAGGTCTTTCTTAACTTCCCCTGCCTTCTTTCCTCTGAGGTAGAGAAGACTGTCATAAGAGACGTGTCCATGCTGTGTCCAGAGGAAGAGAAAGTCCTAATTTTTAAAGACTCAAAACATAGAGTAGAATCTGAACAAGCAGGCCATGCACACCCCCACATCCTTTATTGCTGTTAGCTTATGCCCTTTTAGCCTACTCACACATCAGTGCAGCTGTTCACTTCTTCATCACACACTATAAACTGTGGCAATTTCCCTGATTCTTTGAATCTTTGCTTTTGATGGCTCCTGTATGAGAACTTCCATACACCAAGTTTTATTCTTAGTCTTGTTAACCTGTCTCATATCCTGGCACCTCAAGCCTGAATACAAGAAGGGAAGGCTTATTTTCCTCTACAAAGAATTATTTGTAGATAATTTTTCTAAGTAGTCATCTTAAAATTTTTTTATTATTTTGATAAATGAAATTGATTTTAACTGATTACTTAAAAACAAAAGTTGTACATATTTATGGGCACCATGTGATGTTTCAATACACGTATACACTCTGTAATGTTCGAATCAGGTGAAACATATTGGCCTCCTCTAGCACTTATGATTACATGGTACAAACTTTCAAAACCCTTTCTTTGAGTTTTTTGAAATGTAAAGCACGTTGCTGCTTTCTTTGCTACCTCTACTGTGCACTGGTATGCCAGCACATCTGCTCCTCGCTGTAACTTAGTACCTAAGATCAATCTATCCCACTCCTGTTCAGGCTAATCTCCCAGCCTCAGTAACTGCCATTCTACTCTCAACTTCTAAAAGTTCAACAACTCTTTTAGATTCTACGTATGCGTGAGATCATATGGTAATAAGTCATTATTTTGAAAACTTATCAATACAGGAAATCATGCACTTAACTTGTTTTTATTTTATGAACAACACCTCAAATTCTCCAATTGATGTGGAGATTTTTTTTATAGATAGAGTATTGTTCATAAGTGAAAACAGAATGATAAATTAAGAATATCAGTATTTTCTACTTCTAATGAAATGGATAGTCAGAGTCCAGTAGTGTAGAAAAAGAGATAACCATGCATTCTATTACAACCAAGGATTGTATTTGATGCTTTTCTTATAGAATTTTAATGTCACCTATGGGAGGATTAAAACTGTCTGAGTAGAGACTAGCAGCAAAATGCAGTTTCTCTGGGACCTGGAAAACAACAATTTGGTGAAGAGGAAAAAGGGAATCAGGAGGGAGCTGACTGAAAAATTAGAAACTACGGAACAGCTGGAGAAATGGAGTACAACCCAGAAAAAAGATCAAGAATCTGGAAAGGAAACTCGGCTTCCAGGGACCCAGTCTTGTCTCTGCTGACACAAAGTCAGCCTGGAAAGGTTTTGCAGCTCAAGGGAGCACTGGACCAGGCTGACAGCACTAATCCCAAGAAAAGACCATGGTTGTTGTCCACTGCAACGGCAGTGTTGGGTGTTTCTCTGAAGTGTGTACTTCTGCATGGCAGGCTAGAGTTGGAAGAGAAACCCAGTCTAGTCCCCCCCACATTTGGGAGTGCTTAATCAGGAGCTGTTTGGGGAAAGGGGTTTGTGGTTAAAGCTGAGCTACAAAACAAGTACAGAACAATTAATTATATTCAGAATTTCTGATGGTGCTCTACTACAATGACTGAGCAGGAGATGGCCACAGGAAAGAGCTGCAGAGAGGGTACCAGCTGGATGTAGACCCCCCCAACAAGTTTACACTCAGATCAGGCAGGTTGTAAGCTGGCTGTATGTGGCTTGCAGAAGAGAGCTGGGACTGTGACACTTCCATTCAATCCAGCAGGCTTCTCGACCCCTACATCAAGCACAGAGCTCAGCGGTCTGTGAATGACCTCAATGAAAAGGCATAAATTGGCAAATTGTGTCCATGTATAAAACCCAATGATATGCTGTATACCAGAAGCACATCTGCCCCAAAAGAAATTACAGACTAAATATCAAAGGATAATAAACTGTACTCCATGCAATGCAGGCCCAAAGCAATCAGACAGACAAAATAGGATTCAAGCCAGAACTTATCAAAAGAGGCAAAGAAGGTCACTACATGTTTCTTCAGGGAAGAAATCAAGAGAAGAGACAATGGTTTTATATTTATATATATATATATATATATATAGATATATATATATATACACACACATATATACATACACACCTTGGCATATCCAACTTCATAAAAAACACTACTAGACATAAAAGATGAGATAGATATCAATAAAATTATACTGGGTGATCCCAATAACCCACTGAATAAAAATAGATCAACTAGACAAAAAATGAAGAAAGAATTATCTGAGTTGAGCCACGCCTTCTAACAAGTTGACTTAATTTATACCTATCGAGCATTCCACCCAACAACAGAAAACACATTCTTCTCAGCAGCATGTAGAACTTTCTCCAAAGTAGTCCATAAAGTAGTTCATGATGCTTAAATAAATGCACCATCCATTCATGATAGAAACTCTGAAAAAATACAGATAAGAACCTTGTGGGAACCTGATAAAAGCTTTTTATGACAAACATACTGCCAATATTATATAGAATAGGAAAATTAAATAGGAAAATTTCCTAGCAAGTCAGAAACAAGACAAAGATCTCTACTGTCATTGCTCCTGTTCAATTTAGTAATCAAAATATTAGAGAAATCAGGTGACAGAAAAGAACAAAAGAAATATGTGTAGGAAAGGAAGACATCAAATTGTCACTAAGTGAAGATGACACAATCCTTTACATAGACGACTCAAAAAATTTCAACCAAAGACAAGAATTAATCGCAAATTGAGCAATAAAACAACACACAAAAATCAATAGCATTCCTGTACACCAATAATGAACCCACTGAAGAAGAAATTAGGAAAACAATAGCATCAAAATAGCAACTACAACAAAAAATATAGTTTACTGAAAAAGGTGATGGAAGTGGTAATCAGAAACTTCAAGCCATCCCCTGATCCTTGATACACAGACCTGATAGTGTCAAAAAGGCCACACTACCAAAACCGATATATAGATTTGATGCAATTTCAAGAAAATAACTACAGCATTTCTCATAGAACTAAAGAAAGCAATGGTACAATTCATGTCGGTCCAGAAGAGACTCAGAATATCAAAAGCAATCCCGGTCAGGGCCGGGGATTTAGCTCAGTGGTTCCGGCGCCTGCCTTGCAAGTGCAAGGTCCCGAGTTCGATCCCCAGTATCAAAAAAAAAATCAAAAAAAAAAAATCTGGGCAACAAAAGGAAAGGAGGAGGGATCACAACCTCAGGTTTCAAGTTACATTAAAAGCTACAGTGATTAAAAAAAAAAACCAGCATGGTGTTTCCTCGAGAACAGATGTGAGGATTACAGAACAGAGTAGAGGATGAAGAAGCAGCCCCATGTGCATGCAGTCAACTGACCTTAGAAAAAGGGGCCAAAAACATGCACTGAAGGAAAGATAGCCTGTTTAGCAAATGGTGCTGTGAAAATCAGCTATCCTTATGCAGACATTGAATCTAGACACATGTCTCTTAGCTGGAAATAAATGAAAATAAAACTGGATCAAATATCTAACTATTAAAACAGAAACACAAACTACAGGAAGATCAAACAGGTGAAACTCTTGATGACACAGGAAAAGGCAAGGACTTTCTAAATATAACCCAGTTTCATAAGAAATAACATCAATAATCAACAAATGGAATTTTCTCAAATCTAAAAACTTCAGCAGAACAATGAAAATGACCAACATAGTGAAGAGACAATCTACAGAATGGGAAAAAGATTGCCAGCTACTCCTCAGACAGAGGAATGATAACTGGAATATATAAAGAATTCAAAAACATAGACCTCCCCAAAATAAAAGACCTGATCATAAAATGGGCAACTGAAATGTATAGACAATTTTCAGAAGAAGTTCAAATAGCTAATAAATACAAGAAAAAAATGTGCTAAACATCTCTGGCCATCACAGAAATGCAAATGAAGGCAACACTGAGGTTCCATTTTACTCCAGAAAGAATGGATATCATCAAAAACACCTAATAATAACAAATACTTGTTAGACTGTGAGGAAAAGGGAAGTCTTCTACATTGTAGGTATGAATGTAAACTAGTAATACCACTATGCAAATTAGTATGGTGTTTCCTCAAAAACCTAAATGTAGAAATTCCATTTGACCCACTAGACCCCTTCTAAGTTACTTCCTGATGGAGTTACAGACATATTACAATGATACAGGCTTACTATAATGATAACAGCACAACTCACAATAGCTAAATCTTGGAAATAGCTCACATATGCATGAACAGATGAAAGGATAAAGATAGTGTGGTATTTTACACAATAGAGTACACCCTGTCATAGCTAAGGAGAAATCTGAGTCATTTTTAGGGAAATGGATGCACCTTGAGACCATAACACTAAGTGCAATAAATCAGACACACAACCCTAAATATCACAAAGTTTCTCATACATGTGAAATTGAAAAAATTAAAGAGCAATATAAAAAAACATAATAGCTAACAGGGAGATCTCTTCAAAGGTTGTAGATTTTTTACAAATGGGAAAGGGACCATGAGATAGACAGGAGGGGGAAATGAGGGGAGGGGAAAAGGATGCAAAAAGAATTACAAGGTTTTATGTACATGTACCAACTTCCCATGAAGAATATAACCATTATGTACTGCAAATGTGTAGTAATAACAGTAAAGATTTTTGAAAGATCTTAGTAGGCAACAACAAACAAAAAATAAAATGTCACCTATCATGTGGTCTTCCCAAATTGCATTTATCTGATCAAAACTCTAAATCTAAGTATCAGTTTATAAGAAATCCAGTAACAGAAAGAACCCATGAAACCACACCAAATATATACAGTAAACAGCATCAATATCATGAGAAACTCTGAAGGGAAAAGTAACCTAGTTGGAAAAATAAGATGTTAAAGAATAATAACAACAACAAAGCAATACTAAGGTATTATCCCTTAAATTGTAGGTATGGACATGAAACTATGGTAAGTCACAAAAGAATTTTTGTGCTTCAGAGATACATTCTCAAATGTGTGGGAATAAAATATGATGTCCATAACTTGTTTTGAAACTATTCAAAGGAATGAAAAAGAGAAGAGTTCAGAGGGAGGACTATCTATATTTGTTGAGATGAGGTGATGACATAAGGATTCTTTTTTACTACTTTATCTGTTTGAAATTTTCTATAATTAAAATGTTTTGAAGAGAGGAAGAGAGTAGGGAGAAATGAAATCAAGCTGGGAATCCCATAGTAAAGGGCTTAATGAATTCTTGGTTAACATTTTGTTCTTCTGTTTGAACGTACAGGAATGTAAAATTTTGCTTTGGGTCAGGGTTGAGTCAATAACAAAGGGAGAACTGCCCAGCATGCCCGAGAGGGGGAGAATAGTTACTTACAAATGTAATACAGCCAAGTTATATTCAGTCTCTCTTCCAAATGTCTGTCACTTACCCTACCCATCTGGTCAGTTTTTGTGTCCAATATTCTTCATAGTAGAACATGAATTTCTATTCTAAAAGAAAAGTCTAAACAGTGATAGCAAAATAGCTTTGATTTGATGACTTAGAGAAACTTACAGAAATGTGGCCTGGATCAGCTCATAACTATATTTAAACTGATACTAACACAGGAACAAAATAACACTGCCTTAAGTAGTGTTTTTTTTTCTTTCTAACGAAATTCAAAGTTATACAGTTGAAGGATGGGAAGGCTGCTTGCCATTACTACAAATGTGCTGAACTTCATTTTCCTTTGGGTCTAATTGTCAAGTCCACATGCTGAGCAATGAAAAGGAGAAATATTTGCAGCAGAAATTGTTTGTAGCCTATCAGTCCAGTATTGTCCAATTGCCTTGAGGGTCCAGGCAATGGTGTGTATTAACAAGCACTTTGGGTACTCTGATCTCAGAGTGTCTGAAACAGTCGTGGTTTAGTGCGTGTGCTCAGCCCCAGAACCTGGAGGTTCACTTACTGACAGAGAAAAGAGCTGCTGAACAGGCAACTGCACTCTGAGTCACAGAGGCCAAAGCAAACCCTGCCGTGAGATCCGCCCTTCTCACTTGACCTCTCTGCAGATGTCTATCCAACATACGTACAGAGAGCAGAGAACTTCCTGCCTGATACCTTTCTGAGGTCAATACTGACTGAAGATATGGGAGATAGAGTCAGTGCTATTGCAAACGTGAAGATTCAGGTTCTTTGAAATATCTTGATGACACCAGGCTGTGGGAAATTTAATTTAAAATCAAAAGGGTGTAATTATGAGTTAGTAGTAACAAAATCTCTGTTAGATGCGTTACTTCCTTTTTTCAGCAAAATCCATGTGAGACTTGGAAGTGCACAGAAACCAAATTACTGAGGGCTTTTTCAGTGAATGGCTGGGCATTGTCCACTGGGTGCACCCAACACTAGCTGGTTCTTCAGGTGAGCACAGTTCGAATGTCTTTGTTGAATCAGACTACTGAACAGTTTTATAGATTTATCATTTAACTGGAGGAAAACTGATTACAATGCAAATGTTAAATGCTCATAGCATTCCAGATTATTCTTACCCTTGGCAATGCAAATGAAATTTGTCTCATTGAGAATATAAATTTCTCTAAATTGTCATTTGAGCTGATTTTGACATCTGACTGACTCCCCTATTAATTAAATCTTTTGACAGGTTGTTATTTTATATTTGAATGATGGCTATGTTTTTACCCTTTTGAAAATTAGTCTTGAATAGTTTTGGAGATCTCTCTGAGATGCACAGAAAGATCCATTTGAGGCCGAGGATTTAGCTCAGTGGTTTTGTCGCCTGCTGTGCAGGCACAAGGACCAACCTGAGTTAGATCCCTGGTACTAAAATATATATATATATATATATATATATATATATATATATATATATATTCATTTGATAGACCTAAGTTATATTACTGGAGAACAGCAAACCAGTGGAGGGTTGGAGTCTTGTATCAGTTAGGGTTCTATCTCTATCTCTATCTCTATCTCTATCTCTATCTTTATCTTGGTAGGCTTACAGTGAAGGACTCCAGAGTTGAGAGTGAATGAATGCAAAAAGCTCATGTACATGCTGGAGCCAGAAGATCCAGTCAAAAGTTGGAAGCCTGGAACTCACTGCAGAGTCATCAGGAAGTTGAAGGATTAGAGCTGGAAGCCTGAAGATGAATGTCCAATGGCAATGGCAAAGACTGGAGCTCCTCCAAAGAAGTAGAAGTGAGATTTTCTTCTTTTTTCCCTTTATATGGGGTCTGGGTTAAAAACTTTTTGGGTGGTGCTACCTACACCCTGGGTGGGTCTGCCGTCTCCAAAGAGCCAGTCATCCAGACACAACCAGGCTGTCCAAAACTAATCAGCTAGCCATTTCTTATTCAAGTTGGCGTCGCAACTATCACAAGTCTCATCTTAGGTCCCAGACAGAATCCCAACAATCAATCTTTAATTTAATTAGTTCTAGGATTCTCTAATATTTCCTCCCTCCCTACTGATTTCGCAAATTAGTAACAAAATATCTTTCCAGTTATTATCTTTCCTTCTTGAAAAATTCCAATATTTATTAATGGAGACATTTCTGTTCCCCCAGGGCCAGGAAGCACATTGCAGTACTGATATTCAAATTTGATTAAACTTACATAACGTCTTCCAGAAAATAGAAACAAATTACAAAGGAGAAATTTGTATCACTTTTAAATATCACAGTGTCAAAAAAAGAATTACCAAATATATCATTAATTTATTCCTATATTTCATTGATAAGGAATTTCGTTTTCATTAGCAATCAAGCAGCTATTTCTTGTATCAAATATGAGAAAATACTAAGGACAGGATTTGACAATTTATTTTCACTCATCCATTCATTCATTCATTCATTCCTGGTGCTGGAAATTGCGTTCAGCATCTCATGAGTGTTAAGTATGCATTCTACCATTGAGCTACACTCCCAGCTCCAGAGTTTATTTGACTTGTATGTTCTAGCTGAATTATTGTTATGGAAGTAGGGATGGAGAAAGTGTAAGGAGCCCTAATTTTTGTATTGCCACTATATGTCTTCAATTAGTAGAGGTGATGTTAACCAGTGACTTTAAAATAAAAAAGTTTTCCAAAGAATCCTGTGGTGAAATATGTAACACCAGCCAACTTCTGAATCCTTCATTTATACTTAAATATCTTAGACCCCATTATCATAAATAATTCATAGGCCTTTTCTAAAATATGAAGAAGTTATGAAGCAACTTTTCATACTTGGAGAAGATTTTAAAAATGAATTCTTGAAAGAAGGATGTCTTAATTTGAACACTACTTTACAAACATTAAGTAAAATTCGGGTCACTGCTGTTATTGTCTGTTTTTGCCTTCCTAGAGGAAAAAAAATTACACCATACCAAAACAGTGTCTTTTTTCCCCATCTATTTAAATTATAAATGTTGTGCTCCCATTTCTTATTTATCTAGTCTGAGAATCCAATTAAAAAACTCAGCGTGTATAACATATATTCTGGCTACTTCTCCAGAACTCTATTCCATTGTTCTCCATCATCTCCTCTACCTTGCAAGCTGGCTTGTGGACTTCCCACTTCTAAATGTTTCTAGCCAACTGGTTGACCTGCAGGACACTGGAGTCAGGGAGCAGAGTGAGGTTGGATAGTTCTTCCCCTATGCACAGGCTGGCTATGTTCATCAGCTGGGCCTCTTTCCTCCCAAGTGCCCAACTCTACAGGATTCTGTCTTTCAAGCTTTCAAGCAAACACACTGCTCTCATCATTTGCACTTGGGAATGGTACCAGCTCCATAGTTACAAGCATCATAGATGTATAATATGCTTTGTAGTTTTTTACACTATGACTATAACTTTGATGCATGACTTTTATTAAATCATTCCCAAAATATTCATATTTAAGTATAACATCTGTTTCCTACAAAATTTCACAAAGAAATAAACAAACAGAAATATAGTAATTTCAACACAGCAGAAAATAAAAACAACGCTTTGTCTCAGTTAAAAAAAAAAGAAATCTAGTAATTTCCAAAATATCTGCAGGTATTAACTATTCAGTCCAATTTTAGATTTTATTTAATAAATCTTGTGAGACCACTAGGATCTTGGGGATGAAGATGATAATTTGGCAGTGATCAGGATGAATGTAAAACAGTGTCCAACCTGTGGCCTTGGAGAACATTTACATTCTTATTTTAGAAATAAAAGTCATAAGTCACATTAACGTAAAACTAAACTTCTTTTTCAATTGTATTTATAATTTTCTGTTTATCTTATCATTCCCAACTCTGAGTGTGAAATAAAAGTGTATTTCTCTCACTAGAGTGTGAAATAAAAGTGCTTTTCTCTCTTGAATAGTGAATTTCTCCTGCTTTCCTAATGCAATTCCTCATTTCTTTTTGTTTAGAATCTTAGACTAGATGCTATCTTAACTTGAAAAAACAATGTAGTAAATAAAGAAACAAATAAATAAAATCACATGTACACATTCAGATATATTCATATTTCATTTCCATTATTACAGGATTTTATGACATTTTGACCTTAATTTGATCAGAAGAAGGGAGTTAAGAGCTTTGAAAATAATATCTGTAAAGATTTTCAAAGTGTTTTGTCCTTCATAAAATAAAGAAATAGGAAAGCAAGTAATAAGTAGAACAAAGTTTTAGTAATATCTGTCAGAAAAATATGATCTATCTGTTCTTAAAAGGTAAAAGTTTAGCATTCATTCTTCATCTTCAAATACTCATTTTAAGATAAAACAGAAATTATACCAAAGATGTAGAAATTTTTCTTATTAACCTTAACACTGTTCTCAGTAGTGAAGCAATTGAAACATTTTTATCTAGAAATAAGGAAGAGTATAAATTCTATTACATAACATTGTACTAATACACTGTTATTACTATCTCTGTAAGATACTCAGGTCAGCCTGACCAGACAAGGAAAAGAGTTTTGAACATGAGAATTGAAAATAAGCTAATACTCAAAATGTTTGAAGGCTATGTGAGGGTAATCTGAGAAAAGAGGATCAGCAAAAAATCTTTAAAATATGCAATAATTTATAATAAAGTACAATTTTGGCTGTAAAAATCAATAGAAAATAAAAAGAAAAGAGACTCCACCCAAAAAAATTGCATGAATACATAACAATAAACATATAAAAAGCTTTAAGAGATACAAAAAATGGAAAGAATAAGAAAAAATTAACAATCTTTCTTAAGTAGCATAAAATATCATTTAATATACATCTATTAACTATATATATTCATTCCAAAAGTATATTACTTTTTTAAAAAGTCATAATTCTGGAAAAGGAAAACAATGAATGGAACTTTCTTATCATATTTAATTTATCATATAAACTGAAATTATGAAAGCTGTGTAGAGATAGACATTCAAGAAGTGACCCCATTGGTTAAACATCTCCAGTGCATTCTGGGAAGCATAAAACTGGATTCATGCTTGCACTATGGTGAATTCTGAACGTTGTGACAATTTAAATATAAGAAACTGTTAGGTAGTGGAAAATACAGAGAAGATTCCTCTCATAAACTAGAGAATGGAAGGTCTTTATATACTTGATACAAATATTCAGAAGCCATTAAAAAAATTGATAAATTTAATAAATGAAGATGAGAATTATTCAATGTCAAAAGACAAAACAATATAAATATAAGAACGATTTGGGGAAATGTCAATAACTAATATTACATACAAGTACCTAAAATTTGGTAAAAATAGAAAAAAATAAGCAAACACTGAGTGTCCAGTCACAAAAAAAGGAAATATTCCTTGAAGCCTTGAAACAAATACAAAATCTCACTCATTCTAAAATAAACGCAAATTAAAAATATAGTGCTATTCCTTTTTAGTACATCAGATTGACAAAATCTAAAGTCTTACTAATCCAGATGATGGGTAAACTGTGGGCAGAACCAGCTGACTTTAGGGTGTTCATTCGTATTCCGCTTATGGAGACAGCAGTTCACCTTGCTCCTCCTGAGGTAAGTAGTTCATTCGGAACAAGGGGAGGGGCTGCAGGGACTCTCTCATGACTGTGGAAGGTACTTTGCAGTTTCCACGAAAATGTGATATGAATATGTCTTCGTGACAGCACTACTTCTAAACTGGCTTGTTCATTTACAAGAATGTATAATGTATGAGTAAAATCATTTATGCAGCAGTTTTTTAATTGCAACAGGATTTCTAATAGCAATAACTTACGAAATTTTCCTGTAATCATGAAATCATCTAAAAATAAAGAAATATAATTTTTGTAGGAAAATATATTAATCTTTTGACAGATAGCAATCTTTTCTTGGTAAAAAGAGACCTGCCAGATGTATTAAGGGGAAAAAAACCAGAATAATGTGAGCAATATGCAACTTTCTGTGAAAGGTAGTAGAATATGTCTCTGCAGAACAGAAGGTATTTCCATTTAGAGTTAGCACTAGAAAACATCATTGTTCGGAAGAAAACAACCAAATGGTTGATACAGTAGCTGCATGTTAGGAGAAAGGGCAAACTGCTTGTCTTAAGATTACTTAGGTTAGTTAGGTACTTAGGTTAGTTTCTGATGTTACAACACAATAGTGGGTAGTTTAGAGGACAAACATGTATTTTTCACAAAGACCAAGATGACAGATTCTTCCTGTTTTGCAGACAGCCGTGTTCTCCCTGTGCTCTCCCTCAGTGGGGAGGACAAGCTTGCTCCGGGCCTCTGTATCCTTGAGGAGGGGCCCTATCCCCATGACCTCAGGCAGACACAGTTACATCCCAAAGGCCCCACCTCCAACTACCACACGGGGAACGAGGGCCTCAACACATGAATGGTCGGGGAGAACCAGGCTGCAGCAAAAGAGAACTTTTTGATATTGGAAATTTGCCAAAGCTTATTCCCAATTCAAAACTGAAACTTAAAAAAAAACACCCTAAAAATAATTGTGATGGACACTAACCTAATAGATTACTAAAATTGAAAGGGTTAGTTGACATTTTAAAATAACTGTCAGAGAAGAGAAGGTAGAACTTATTAAAAAAATCAAGAATATTTCCACTGTAAACTTATATTCCTGATGCCCTTGATAGTTACTTTTAGGCAACCTTCAAAAATGTTAGATTCTGGTTGTGGATAATCTTTTTCCTTTTGAAAAATTTTCACACTTTTCAGAAATGCTGGCATTTTCTATTTTTGTCAATAATTTAAATTATCCCCAAATTTGCATTTCATCAATGCCATGAGTTATGAGTCAAATATCCACAGTATTTAAAAGATAAAGATATAAAAAGAATGCAAATGATGAATGAATTATAAAACAAAACTTTCCTTCAGGAAGTAGCAACCTGAAGGTAACAGTACACTGTGTTCCCTACAGGCCGGAGGCCCAGATGGCCAACCATTGTGGGGAAGGAAGACAGTGAGTACGAGTAGGAGATGACAAAGGGATATTTTCAGAGGTCTGAACTGGAGGGAGATACTGAATAATTTGGCTTCTGGTATTCCTTATGCATATGAGTATGAATAATCTCTGCCATGAATACAGAGAAGAGAGAATCATTTACTTCTAGATTTTCCATGGTAGCCATAGTTAGTCATAGAGACTTCTTTTTCTTTTAAAAAAGTAAAAGCTTTGGAATTAGTATCTTATAAAAACTTAGACGCTCACCACAGGAAAAAAAAATTAAAGTTTCAGAGAAAGTGACTCCAGAAACAATATCTAGACTAGAAGACAAGAGATATGCTAGACAAATTACATCTGAAAATTTACTGGGGCTAATACTGAAGCAAGAGTGCTGAGTTTTTAAACATAAAATCTAAGTAAATCAACTGATTCTAAATATCTGAAAATCATCCTCTTCATATTCATAACCCCAAAGAGCATGGGGACTACATAAAGTCTTGGGAGTCTTTTGAGGTTTTTTTTATAAATGTGAATAAATTCTGTATAAATTTTCCTATACATAATTTTGCTAATATATAAAATAATAAAAATTGTCAAATACAAATATACAATCTTATTACCACTAAAGAATGAAAAATCCAGTTTTGTAGGCTTTTTCTCACTGGATCCATTTTCTAGGACCTAGAATCAATAAGACAGAAGGAAAACAAATCCATAGCATGGAAGCAAATCTCTGGTCCTCATGACTCAGTACAACTCTATGTTGCCTGAAGACTAAAAATGAAAAACGCATACCCCCACCCCACTGGTTCTCCTAAATTTAAACTTATGTTTGCTAATCTCCAGGGGTCCCCTGGGGCTACATTTATTTTTATCTTCTTCGCTGAGTTTTTTGACACTTTCTTTTACATATTTGAACCTTCATTAGCTCATTTTCATCACTTTTCAAGCATGTTGTATCTCTATCTTAAACATCGTCCCATTTCCATGGACTACATCTCCATGGACTACATCTCCATGTATTTCCTAATGTCCTAATTCTCTTCAAAGCAAAATATTCTGTAAGGACTGTCAACATTTTCTATCTTCATTTCATCTTCCAGTGTCTAACCAAGTATAGCAATATTTTAATTACCTACAAACAACTGAAATTTTCTGCCACATGCAGTACCTTGCAGTGTTTGGGAAAGTTTGGAGTCAATTCTCAGTTTTGTCTGCAAACACCAAGTATGCATCCACTGATGTTTCTCTTATCCCTTATTTTATCACCACACTGAATGATCATGTTTTGTCTTCATACTGTCTGTATCAAGTCAAGTTTTCCCTTTATTTCTCAAGGAGGATTTATCATAGTCAGTTACACATAATTTCTGAAGCATTTTCTTCATATAACCTTACCATATTACTCTTCCTTAACTCTTTTATACCACTTGGCCTCAACATTTTGCTTTACTTTGCTAGGTCAGGTCTGTTTTCCTCATATTTTACGTATCAGAAAACCCAGGTCCCAGACTTGGATTCTTCCTCCAGCTAAACCCAGTCCATGCACAGTCTTTTATGCCCTAAGGATTTCAGGTCTATTTCTGAGTACTGAAATTAAATCCACAGCCTAGACTTCTACCTACACCTCAAGACATAAACTTCTACAGTTTAATTGGCTCTGCAACCAGTATTCCAAATTTCAAACATTTAAAAAGCAATTTGTTGGTTTTTGCTCCCTGCTACTTCACAAAGTAACTTCTGTCCTGGCCTTCACCATCTCAGTAAGAGCAACTTCATGCTGCCATTTGCTCAGACAAAATTGTTAGAGGTGTCCTTGCTTTTTCTCACATGCCACATCCCCTCCATTAATGTTACAAGAATAGGGCATAGAAGTAGATGCCCGATGTTTCAGAGCTTTTCATTGTCTCCTCCATTGCATCTAAAGATCTTCATCCAGTAAAGACACTTTCCTCTGCCACTCTCTTCAGATCACTTCTCAAACATCCCAATACCAGGCTTCTTTCACGTATAGTTGGTGGAGAGCTGTACCTCTCCCACCATTGCCAGATGTCCTTAATCACCTGGCATTGCTGATGCCCCCTCCATCAGTCCCTCCTTTGTTCCCTTTCTCACTTCTTCTCCTGGAAAATGCTGTACTAATCAGCTTTCTCTTCCTGGGACAACATACTTGATGCCTGAAAATTAAAGAAGAAGTTTCTTTTCCCAAGGTTTTAGTACACTGCTAGGTGTACGGGAGGCAGGAACATCATCGTGGAAGAGCACGGGGCAGGAAAACTGCTCTATTCATTGCAGCTGGAAGTGGAGAGACAGAGAACCAGGCAGTAAGGTGCAAGGACTACACACAGCATCTGTCTTGGTTGCTTTCTTGTTGCTCAGACACAATACCTGAAACCCACAAGTTAAAAGAGGAAAGGTTTATTTTAGCTCACAGCATGTAGAGGTTTCAGTGGATGTTTGGCTGGCACCAAGGTGGCATGGCAGAGGAGAAAGAGCTCGTGGCCTGGTGGGTGAGAAGCAGCGAGACATCCTTCTTCTTTACCTTTTTACTCCACCAGACTTTAAGCCTATTGGTTGATGCCAATAGATTCGGGGTGGGTCTTCCCAAGTTTATCATCCACGTCCAGAACTGCCCTAAATCCATCAGTGAAGAAATCTAGGATCACATACTCATGATGCAGTATCACTCACCCTTGGTCTAGTCACTCCCAGAAGCCCCACCTAGAGGCTGTGGGAGGACCTCTAGATATAACCCACAACAATTACCAAGATCACATCTCCATGACCATGCAGATACATGCAGAAGTGTGCTTTACTTTAAGTTGACAATTAATGCTAGTTTTTATTTTAGTGTCCACACCATGCAGCAGAGATAAAATAGTTATTTCAATTCAGTTTATTATAGCCCAACATTATTTTATCCCATGCATAAAACTGCTCATATCACTGGCAGACCATGCAGCAAATAAATCGAAGTTACTCAAGATTAACTATCACAAATACAGAATAAAAGTGAGACAACTCTAGTAGGCACCTGAATTTAAACCTCAGGAATACACATAAAATTTGGAGAGGTTTTCCTTTTGCTCATGATTTGGATGTGGAATTTTGAACCACTTCTATATAAATTTCAAAGTTCAGTGGAGGTCCCATTAGCACACTAGAAGTGGCTGTAAAACACATTTGATTTCTTTGTCCAGTTTTCCTCTGAGGTAGTGGCTTGTGCTCTGCCTTCTCAGCTTGAATGCTGCACATCCCCGGCCTCACCCCACCTTTCACTGCTTCTGACTGCATTTCTGCTTTATCTTTCCTCTATGCCTGTATTTTTTCCTCTGCACTGACAGTACCAAGCCCATGGTAGCAGACTGAAATGAATCACACTTTCTGAGAGTTAGACTCTGATAGTGTTTCCAGCACATGAGCTAACAGGAAATGTCTGTGGTTATAAAACCTCCATGAAATAGCCTTCCTGGAGACCATAAACCAGCTATTAACCTCGGCTAGACATCTTGTTTCTGAGCTCTTGTCACATGGCAAGAAATCATGCATGGTTTAATAAAACCACTATCATTAAAAAGAACTGCTATCATTCTGATAGTAACAAGTGTAGCAAGAGCAATCACTCCAATATCTGGATGACAAATAGACTGTAGATCAATGTCATATCCACTAGATTGCTAGTTTTGATTCATATGCTTAAGCCTCTTTTAAAAATTTTGCAAATAGAAAGTACTTTTATTTAGTTAAGTCCTTTCTGGGTTTTAAAATTTCTTTCTTTTTATTTGTTTTGTAGAAACATGGGCAGAAGTAAAGCTCTTGCAGATGATGCTATGGGGAAGGGCGATTCCTTTATGGTGCTCCAGAAGTATATGACCATACTTCCCCTGGCACCTTATGAAAGCACTTACAGGGTACAGATTTTATGCCTACTGTGTGGTGCTTGTGTCTAGATGTCCCCCCAAACCCTCATCTGGTCATAGATGGGGCTTTTTAAAAGGTGGCTGGATCTAGAGTATATGATTCTGGGATTTAGGGTGTGTGATTACTAAATTAGTCCACTGATTGGGTTGGCATAGTTCTGAATGTGGATAATGAGAAGCCCCATCCTGGGTATGAGTGCTCTCTACCCTAAGAGTATATAACCTGGATAGAATATGAGGGACAGGAAAAGGGCTACTGTGGCTGCTTGCTGCTTGCCTCCTTACTACTTTGCTTCCTTCCTGGCTTCTGCCCACCATGAACTGTTTCTCCTCTGCCATTCCACTGCCTTGGACCCAGCTAATTATTGGCTGAAACCCCTAAAACTGTGAGCTAAATAAACATTTGCTCCTTTAACTTTGGGTGTTGGGTATTTTCCCTCCTCAAGGAGAAAAGTAACTAAGACATACTGTAAGAAAATAGTGCTTTCATAAGTAAAAAAATACATATATAGCTACAAAATATACATTTTAGCTAGAGTATTTTTTATTTTCTTCTTGAAGACAAGCTTTTCTAAAAGATGACATAATTGTATTCAAAAAAGGACAGACTGTATTCATAATTTCTTCTGCCAAAGAAATGAATGATTACGACGATTTTCATCTTCTACATTTTCCATGTTACTACTAGAGGAAAATATAACTTCCTTCCTGAGAAAGAAATAATTTTAGAGAATAAAACTTTCAAATACTCTAAAAGAATCACTTCTGTATCCTAACCCAGATAGTTAATCACCTAAATAATATATCATAGTTGAGTCCAATCAAACGTAACCTGTAAAAATTGCAAACCCTTACAACAAAATGAGTGAATATACAGCAGATAGCTGTTGCTGTTGTGTATCAATTATCAACTGTTCTATAGCCTTATGTATTAAACAATATTTCTTCTTTAAATTTTTGTGGCATGAGAGGCAAGGGAGTTTTGTCCCACAGTTTATCCCATTGATTTCCAAAAAGGAAACTTCAAAGTAAGTAAAAGAGTTTAAAAACATCATGATCTTTAGCTAAAATCCATCTGGTGTGAAAGTAAAGAGCAAGGCACCAATTGTTTTTGAAGAGTCTTTGTTTAAGCGATGATGTAACAAGGGACTGGTTAAACTGGTCAATGATGTTTGATCAGAAGAGCCAAAGACAGGTACCATAGAGCATTATTTGGAATAGGCTGATTGAGAATTCATTGTGAGGGAATTATATATAAAGTAGGAAAAGGGTCATTGGTTAATCAGCTATATTAAAGGACTGACAATTTTCCAAATCTTATTGAGTTTCCACTTTCTTGAGAAGGTTGTTCTTTAGAACTTATCCACAATGCTATACATTATTAAAAGACTTTTTTCCATGCTTATTTTTATCAGTACACTTTGTAGTGTGTAATGATCAAACTCCACATCTCAGGTGTTCTTGCAACCCTTCTTCTCCCTTCCTTCCCTCTCACCTCACCGCTTAATTCTCTTTCTTTTTACAAAAGATAGATCTTCCTATTTTCTATTACCTTTCTTTTATTTTGCTCTTTCTATGTTGGGTTTATCATATAAAAGAAACCATGCAATATTTGACCTTGTGTGTCTAATTTATTTCACTGAACATTATGGTCTCAAGGTGCTTCCATTTTCCCACAAATGAGTGAAGTTTATCATTCTTTATGACAGAGTAGTACTCCATTGTGTGTGTGTTTGTGTAAAGACCAAATTTTCTTTAGGTAACTTTTTGAAAATACACATTCTTGCTTGCTCTCCCAAACATGCTGCTGATAGCCCAGCCAGTTTACTCATCAGCCTTAAAGTGTTTCTCAGAGAAATTCAGAAATGGACTAGGCCTCCTTTTGTTTATGTTGACCTAGTGCCTAGTTGCCATGTCTGACATGTGGAATAAATGTATTTCAAATAAAATTTGAGCTCTGTCACAATGTTAAACAATAGTTTATGTTAATGAGATTTGAGAATCTCAAAATAAATTTGTTTTTGAGAAACATTTTATATTGCTCAAACAGCTCACATACAAGCTTATGGGATATTAGTTTTTATTATTTAAGAATACACTGTTTTCATGTATATGGTTTTAAAAAACATAATAATGAACTCTTTATCACTGGAGTATAATATTTAAGTAAATAAAAATATATCTATAAAGTGTTTATAATTTACCAATCCTGTCACATCAAAGTATCTGTCCAGGGCCTTAATAACCAATCTTAGAAAATACTTTGATAGCAGGAGTCTCCATGTTAATCATTTGGTTCAAAGGAAATTAATTAGGCGCCTGATGGAAGCTCTGTAAAACAAGCAAAATATTCACAAAATGTCTCCCTTGTTTGGCCCTTGCTTCTCATTCCTGTCCTCAAGCACATATTTGTCTAAATCTGGTTTAAAGAAAATAAGCTATGGATTTGCTCATCATTTTCTTATCTTGTACTTAGATCCATGCAAAAATAGTTCAGGATTCAGACTCCAGAGCCCTGACTGTCTTCCTGTTCCCTTGCCCCCTTTATTGATTCGTTATGTTACTTCAGTGGTTTATTTCTTTTCTAGCACATTCATTTTCTTTACAGGCAAAATGAAGGATCTGAAATTGATTAAGTCTTTGCAACCTGTCCAAAGTTCCCGAATCTTTAAGGAAAGAGTATAATAAACCTTTTGCAAACTGTGAGGAAGAGTTATCGTAAATGATTCAAGTCCTGACACTAAATCATGTCTAATTCTGGGCTTTGCTAAAGTGACAATTTGGAGAGGAAATGCAAGCATCCAGATTTAGCTGCCTGATGTAATCTGAGTAGAATGACAGAGCCACTGATTCAATGCCATTACTGAATAGGTTTGTCCTTTACCTTGAGTGTAGCACTCCATTAAATAACACTTATGGAACATATACTTAAAGACAAGTTTCTACAAAGAATCTTTGTAGAATTTATTTAGAAGACATGCTTTTAAACACATAACATAATATTCATAACACACCATGAGCTTTCACCAGGCTACAATATTCCTGGCACTTGTGGAAAGACTGGACATTGCTTTCCTTGGCTTTCCATGCCCTTCATCTCCGGGCATGTCCTCCTCTCACTGTCGACTCTAAGTCTTTCAGGGGTAAACCCCAGTTCCATCTACCACAGAAGAGGCAATGCCAGTGGAACTTGTTTTTCTCCTTCCATTACCTCCTCCAGCTTTGTTCACCCTGCCTTCTGCTCTGCAGCATACTAGCTCTCTCCTGGCCCTGATACTTTAAGTTCCTTCTGCCCAGTAAAATGTCACACTGGTCTATAGTGACTGAGCTAGGAGTTTATTTTTTTAAGGATTTATTCCCATGATTAATTCTATATTTCCCTTGCTAATTTCCTAATTCATGGACTCAAATCATATCTTTCATAAGTTCTGTGGTCTTCAGTGTGATCTCAGATTTTGTGCCTCGTCTTGTCCTTACAAATTGGTATTTTTTCCTGCTATCTCCACTGTTTAAATTTCCATTCATTTCTTCTCAGCTCTTCTATATAGTTTTATTTTGTTGGAGGGGGGTATTGCCTCATTTTTCCATATCTTCATTATGTTGGCATGACGTAAAATCATTATCTATATATTGAAATAAAATTCTATAAGAAAAATATTTTGTCCTATTTTTACTTTCATATATGTATATTAACACATATAAATATATATTTGTATTTGAGGCATAAGTAGCAATGTACATGATTATGTGCTTTACATATTAGCATAACCAAAAATAATGCATACTAAAAGATGGATTGGGCATTGCCTTTTCTCTCTGCTAAGACCCTGTTGCTCAAATTTTGAGTCCTATTGAATGTTTTATTTAGAAATCTGAAATAAATGTATTTGAAGAACAGGAAAAAGATTTCTAGCATTTCCTTACTTTTCATAATCCAGAGTAGGCCCTTTGATTTTTACATAATCTTTAAAAAATTTTTCTCTCAAACTATCTTTACTTTTTTGTTTATTAATTTAAAAGGATCAAATTAATGTAATGCATCCCTTAATATGTTTTTACTTGATATTAAATTTTAAGTACTAAGAAATAGGCATATCTTAAAGTATAATGTTAGGTTAAATTTATAAATTGTAAAGAAGTAATTGTTCTCTAAATATATTCTAATGTATCAGTACATTGTACCAGCTGCTATAGACAATAAAGCAATGCTAATAAATATAACAGTAATGAAGCAATAAGGTAACTTTGTGTCTATTCAAAGGTATCATTTTTCTGATATACAATTTTTAAAAACAGTAGGGAACAGAAAGACAGCTGTCAGTCCATTTGTCCAGATAAAAATAAAAGCAAAAGATTTATTGATGTACAAATACACAAAAAATAGAGTGACTATTATATGTAACTGTTGTAATATATGGTGAAATATTTACTGATTATAATTTCAAAATTCTAAAAACTGAGTGTGCATCTAATTTTATTCCCTATTTATATAGCTGTCTTATGGAGCCTGGATGTTATTTTTTACTTGGAAATATCTAATAGCTATCATTCAGGGAAATGATTTTCTGTAGATATTTTTAAGAAATTAAAAGATCACCAAGACCACTTTGAACATGATATTCTCTTTATTTTGTGATTTTATTCCTTTATGTATTTATTTTTCACTAACATTTCTTCAAAACATTCATAACTTCAGGTTTGGCATCAGACAATCCCAGGCTCTATTACTGGGTTTGCTTCTTAGGAATCATGTAACCCAGGACAAGCCCCTAATTCTAAAGAAATTGATTTATTATAGTCTCTGTGCAGTCAAACCTCTCTGTTAATGCTGATCTGTATTTGCAACGGCTGTACACTGCTAGCATTATGGTCTCAGCTCCACCTTAGGTCATTAGCCTTTAGACTGTCATAAGAAGCACACATCTTAAGTTTCTCACATGTTTAGTTGACGGTAGGGTTTGCACTCCTATGAGAATATAATCCCACAACTGATCTCACAGTAAGGAGAGATCAGGTTGTCATGGGAACCATGGGGAGGGGCTGTAAATACAGCTGCTTCTTACCATCTTCTTCAGGCCCTGCTTCATAACAAGCCAGAGACTTGTATCAGACCTGGGGGTTGGGGACCCAGTTATATTATGCTACCTCTCATTGTCTTTTTCTTTGTGTTCTTATTTTTTGACAATAAGAAGTTCATGACACACACACAAACACACAAACAAATAGACACTCATGATCTTAGAGATACAATAAGCCAAACACTATACTTGTGGCAATACAGATGAATAATCATAATAATCTTTTTAGATAGTCCATTAAGACAGTCTTCAAGAGATTAAAAGGAAATGATTTTTTAACAAACTTTATTTTTTGAGGAGTTGTAGGTATACAGGAAGTGTGAGAAGAAGGTATAGAGATTTGTGTATACTTCTTGTTCCACACACATGGTGTTGCCCATTATCAATATTTTCCCCTCAATTTTCTACATGTTGAAATGAGAAAAGCATTAAGTTTTTATAAATTATTCTCTGCACAACAGAGAAGTCAGTCCAATCTAGGATATTATTGCTTGATGGGTATAGGTAATATATTTCAAAATTCCTACTATTTTGGTGCTTTCACATTTTCAGAGTTTTGGGCACTGAGATCTGAATAGATTTTCAGTTAAAGATAATTAATAAGCACTGTTTTTTGAAAACAACAGAGAAAACTTGATTCTGGAATGCTTCTAGTCATGATTCTGGTTGCTCAGATTCAGAAACTCCTTTTGTTTCAGTCATTTCTGGCTTTGTATCGAACTGCAATCTCTGGAGACCAGTGCTCATGCCATTGTTGGTGCTCATTTCAGTGTGAATTTCCTACTGAAAGGTGGCAGTTAAACTTTCAGAGTAGGAACTTGGGATCTTTCTTACTGAGCATGAGCTTACATCCTGTAGCCAAAACAGAGAATCTTACCCATCACTCTTACAGAGCTAGAGCCATACTTTCTATGTTAAGGACCTATTCACTAACAAAAGACACCATAATTTGATTAGTTCCTCTGTGTGTCAGTCTGCTTTTTGTCATGGTGACAAAATACTTGAGATAATGAATTTACAAAGAAGAAAGGTTTACTTCTGCTCATACTTTCAGAGTCTTCAATCCACAGTCACTTGGCTCAGTTGTCTTCGGACTTGTGGCAGTGTAATACATCACGGTTGAAACACGTGGTGGAGCAACGATACTCAGAACATGGTGATGGGAAAGCAAAGAATAAGGGAGGAGTAAGGTTAGGTTCTCAACGTTCCCTTCAAGGGGATCCTCTGGTCATCTAACTTCTCTTCACTAGGCTCCACCTCTTAAAAGTTCCACCAGCTCCATCCAGTAGCACCATGGACTGGGGACCAAGCCTTTTGCACAAGAGCCCAATGAGGACACTCAGGATCCTAATTACAGAGCTCTGTATTTTTAGATGAAATACTTAGCTAGGCATTAGCTATGATACCTATCTGGATAGTTTTTTTTTTAATATTCTAGATTTGGTGAAATTAGTAATAAATACTTGCAAAAATAACTAAGGCAAAAGAACAAACATGAATACTTAGGACAAATTGAGTTAAAGACACATAAATCTTTCATTTACTTAATTGAAGATATTTCATCTCTTCCCAAATATACAGTACATTAATGATTACTGAGGAATGAGGAAAAATGATGAGAAAAATAATATGTGCAAAGGAATCTTTGAGATTTTAATTTTATTAGAAACTTACAGGATAACTAGAACTTACTTAAAATATAGACGTTTATGTTGTTTTCTATATAGAAATTTAGTATTAGTGAAAATTCTAAATAATTTATATTATATAAAATTAAACTGAACACTGGAACACTTTAAAATACTACCATTTGTGTGTTTAATAAAAATAAACTCACTCTCATTATTGTTTTTATCTCATAATCTTTTTCCTTTGAGAGGAAAAAATAGTTTATTGATATGTTTATTATATAGACTCCTAATGATTGGTTATACTGATAGAATTGCTGAATAAAATATTTTAAATATTCACAATGCAAATTGCAACATATAATTCATATTTGGTGCATAAATTCTTTCTCTTGTGAATATTTAGAGGGTTATTTCTTATTAACTTTTTTCTTTAAAAACTGTACAACCTTTCATTTGGATAAGGTCTTATGGAAATGTCCAGAAGGAACAAGTGCATAACATATTAAATGAAGTCCTGCAGGTAATGCATAATTCATATAGAAACAGAGCTTTATTTAGAAAACTCGGAGATTTATTTGATAGCTTGAAATGGTGTTTTCCTTGTCAGTTCAGTGAACCCAAGAATTATTCCTAAAACAATTTAGTGCCTTTCTCATCTGTTTCTAATTACAGAGTTCTTTTACTATAAATTACAATGAATTGATATTTAGCACATGCGTATGGAGTCTCTGAAGTGTGTACTCCTCCCTCATCTAGTTCATACCTTACACACCTGAATACATGAATAGGTCCAGCTTGAAAAGATAATAAATACACGTGAAATTCACCTATGGAAACAATTCATTTCTTTTATTTCTCCCCATGACAAACTAGGTCACATATAACATTTTAGGAAGCAAAAGAAGCAGTAAAATCTATCTAAGCTTGAAATTTTTCAAGTACTTGATAATATTTTATTTTGGATTCCTTTGACAAGTCTCAAACAATTAATAAAGCAATAATAAGTGGCACACAGCAGGCGTCCAAACGAAATAAAGAAGCCTCAGCATGTTCTTCTCTGCTGTTTGGTTGGTTGGCTCCCCTTTTTTCCCTGGCTCATATGTCAAGCCTGTTTTTACGGGACCGTTTGCTGCCTCCCTTCCTGGCTGCAGGAGGCGAGCTAGGCCCACCCGGGCTGCCTTCCTTCTGAATGAGCGCTTGGAGACATCATGGTCGGTGGAGAGCTCCGCGGACCCCATTCGCTCTTCAGCGCGGCTGGTGATGGAGCTCTGACAGGTACCGAGCTTCCAGCTAGCCGCCAACGTCTTAGAGAAATGCAGGTCTCCTTTCACTCAGCCGCGGACGACAAGTGAGGCGGACACGTCCGCAGGCTGCAGAGGACGCAGAAGACAGGGCAGCAGCCATTTCTTCAACGCCCCCTCAGAGCCCTCCAGGAAACGCTGTAAAGAGCCCGATCGCCGACAGAGGCTCGCACGGAGCGGTCCCTCTCAGGGTTAGCAGTACACCTTGTGCTATTGGGTTCCTGTTCCCTCTTTCCTGCTCAGCTAGAACAGTGGCTGCTGTTCCTACCGGACAGTGGCTACTGTTACTGCCCAATGAATCAGCTTCATTTTCCCCCTCAGAAAGCTGAGGCCTGGAATGGTTTGCTACTTTTCTTTGCTCAAGGTTACACAGTTCGGAAGATGCCACCTGACCCGTCTCAGCAGCCGCAGCAGCTGTCCTTCTGAGGAGCAGATCATTGCCCACGGGGACAGACTGAGTCTTGCATTGTTGTGGCACAAAATCAAGAACAGGCTGACTAGAAGAAAGAGTTTGGCGTTGAGGAAAATTAACTCTGAGGAAACTTTCCTGTTTAAGAGAACAACCTAGGAAAAATGGCAAATCCAACAGTGTCGGGCCTAGCATATTTTACAACTTTTGTAAATAACTCTTTGGTTGTGTCCTAAATTGTGCCCCTCCCCAATTCAAATGTTGCAGTCCTAACCCCCTATACCTCAGAACAAGACTGTATTTGAAGACAAGCTTTGTAAAGAGCTAATTATGGTGAAATGAGGTCAAATAGGTAGGTCCTAATCCAATTCATCTGATGTCCTTGTAAAAAGAGAAGATTAAGAAACACACACACACAAGACCACGTAAGGACACAGGGAGAAGGCAACATCTTCAGGCCAAAGAGAGGCCTCAGAAGAAACTGACCTTGACCATGGACTTCCAGCCTCCAGAACTATAAGAAAAAGAGTTTCTGTTGTTGATGTCACTTAGTTTGTGATATTTTAACGGCATCACTATCAAACTCATCATATAATCAAATAATAATTTTATACAGAAAAGAACTGCACTAGAGAAAAACCTCGCTTGAAACCTATGTGTGTAAGCAGTAATTGAGATAAAATTTTTTTAAAAACAGTGAATTAATACTTTCAACAACATTAATTGTAGTTGGAGAAACAAAAAGAGAGAGAGATTTCCAAAATGTTTTCTGAAAGAGATTTCTGTATCTGCATAGTACAGAGAATTTGGAGCACAAAGAACACAAAGAAGGCCAAAATTGAAGTAACTGAAGTTCTTTCCCTTCGTAAGGTCAGTGTGTCACTGCCTACTTCCACTCTACTGTTAAAATGAAAGAATGTGTGAGAGCATCAGAGAAAACTCCATCTAACAGTGTGCGAGTGAAAACCTCAGCAACCTTACTCTCAAGAAAAAATTCTCATGATCTACTACATGTATGTCTAAATTATTTGAAGTTGAAACAGGACCTTTGGTGAAGGAATTTTTATGATTGGTATTGTTTACAGTTTATAATTTTTCAAGTGAAATTTCCAATTCCAATTTCTATGTATTGTGATGATTGTTTTAAAAGGACAATTTTTAATCTATGAAAGTATTTTTGGGTTGTTTTTTTTTTTTTTAAATTCTCTCTCTCTCCAATAGCTTTCCTATTTTCTATTCTGGTATATCTGTAAAATTTTTAAATAGAAGTTGCTTTATGTATATGAATACCAAATCACAGGTTTCATCAGCATAAAGATGAGGATGCAGTGGTTTGGACAATGACAACGTTAATGATGTTTAGGACCCTTGCCCTTCATAGCAAAGTGGCCTGGTTTCTCATGGAGATATTTTTTCCCCGAGTCAATTTGGAAATTCAAAGTGGTGGCACACATCTTTGCTTCAGCTCTGTTGATGTTAACTCAAGAGAAATGGGTTGTGCAGCAGATCTCCCTAGAGCGCTTCTCCTTTTCATGGTAGGTGAGTGCTATTGTAGCTATCCTGTCTGTGCAGCAGATTCTCATGTGCCCCATGCGTTCCTCCTAATCTTCCTGAAATAATTGCTACAAAACACTATGCAATAATGGAGCAAAGGGGCAGGGATGTAGCTCAGTGGTGCTGTACCTGCCTGGCAAGTACAAGGTCCTGAGTTCAATCCCTGGTACCAGAAAAACAAAAAAGGGGGGACGGGGAAAGAGGTCTCCATTCTGTGTAATGCTCAGGCAAAAGGCTTAGGAAGAGAGACAAGAGTACATTAAGGACAAAATACTACAGCCACTTGTGTTCATTTATTTGGTAGACAAACACTAATATGACAGGTGTTGCTCTAATTGAACATTAACATGTACTGTAGTATTTAATATTTGTCAAAACAGAATGACAAATCGGGCAAACTGGTAAATCGATGCACAAATCAGTAATTTGTCCAAGCTACACAACTGGTAGGTGACTAACCACAATTTTAAACCAACTTCTCCATCTCCAGAACTTGTGCCATTATCCTGTAGGCCATGCAATCTGTCATGGACACACAGCCATGTTCCCCGAAGAATCCTACACTGCTCTAGTAACTAAACTGAGATGCCTTTTGGAATTGTGCAGATTTCCTCTGACATTTTTCAATGTTTTATTTCTTGGTGCTGAAGCCCGCCAATCTTTCCAACTGTTATGACTTGTGGTCCTCCTTGGGAGAAAGTCTTCATCTGCAGTGTGTGCCCTTTCCTCCTTCTGTTATCTGACAAGGCCACCTATGCGCATCAAGTATAAAACCTTGATTCTCCCTAGAGGCATCCCATAAAAACAGGATTGTGTGGGAATTACTTAGATAAGACCTTGCTATCACATAGGACTTTCCAGTCTCTTGGTGAATTGACTTATTTTTTCAATTGTTATTATTAGTAGTACATGATTCCAATAGATAGTGATGTCATTCATGTGGTGAGTTGGTAAATGTGCATAACACATCTTAATTCTTTTTCTATCCCTTATCTCTCCCTTCCCTTACTCTTCCCTCCTTGTGTGACATATTCTTCTCTTTCCTTCTGAGAATAAAAGAAGGAAAAATAGTTTTCTTCTCTTTTCTCTATGGAAGACAATTAAAATAAAGGCAAATGCTAAAATCTCACAATAAAATGATTCATAATCAGAGTAAAGCAGAACAAAAAAGTCTTAAAGTATAAGATGTAGAGCTCCTAGGGCAGAGAAGCTGAGCTGCTCCTGGAACCCAGAAGGAAGCTCCCCCACTGCCATCCCAAGCTCCTAGGGCAGAGAAGCTGAGCCAGTCCCAGCACCCAGAAGCAAGTTCCCCCGCTGCCATCCCAAGCTCCTAAGGCAGAGAGGGTGAGCCAGTCCCAGGACCCAGAAGGAAGCTCCCCCACCACCATCCCAAGCTCCTAGGGCAGAGAAGGTGATCTGGGTGGGTGCCAGAAGCACCCCACCCCCGTGAAAATGAGAAGACACATAAACAAGTCTCAAAAACAGACTTCTGGATCACCTACAGCAACCCCAAAGGGAAATGAGATGGAACAATCTGATACTCAACCACCTGGACTCTCTCAACTGGCAACAAAAGAGGATCTGGGAAAAATGAAACCAGAGATAATTTCTCAGGTGACAGCAAGGATTTTGCTCCTGGTGTAAGACATGATTAATAAATCTAGAGAGGACACAGGTAAAAAAATAGAGGAGCTGAGGAACATGATGGAATCTCAACATAGGAAACAAATGGAATCCATAAAACAGATGCAAACAGATTTCCAGGAGATTAAAAACTCCATCGAAAGTCTGTGTATCAGAAGAACCAATGTGAGGATAGAATTTCAGATATAGAAGAAAAGATTGCAATCAGTGACCAGGAAAAGAAAAATTGCTTTAAAATTGTAAAGGAACATGAGACATCAATCCAGCAGCTGCTAGACAATGCAAAGAACAACATAAGACTGATTGGAGTCAATGAAGAAAGAGGAGAGAGTGCAGATGACATAAAAAAACTGTTCACAGAAGCGATGGCAGAAAACTTCACAAGGAGGGGAAAAGAACTTGACATACAGATAAGTGAGGCATATAGGACTCCAACTAGCCTTGATCAAAAAAAAAATCTACACATAGGCATATAATAGTTAGGATTCCAGAAATCCAACAGAAGAACAAAATTCTACAAGCAATGAGAGAAAAGAAACAAATCACGTAAAAGGGAAAGCCCATCAGAATCACAGCAGACTTCTCAATGTAAACCCTCAAGCCAAGAAGAGCTTGGAGTTATGTATTTCAAGCTCTAAAGGAAAATAGCCTCCAACCCAGATTGATGTACCCTGCAAAACTATCTTTCAAAATTGATGGAGAAATAAGATACTTTCATGATAAAGAGCACCTCGGGAACTTCACGAACATCAAACCGGCACTCCAAAAAATTTTAGACAATACCCTAGGAAAAGACAATGAGGATCACAACCCCAGGAAACCCAGCAGAATGAATCCACTGGGCATGACAAATTAAATGCAAAGGGAGAGAATCCAACAAAAAGGAAAAGTCACGACAAGGTTTTTAAAACTTTTAACTTCATCTCCCTAATGAGTGTACGATTCAATCTTATTATTGTACTGATTAGTATTTTTCTGATTCTAGAGTTGCACACCATTCCTTGTGCTGTACTGGCTATTTATCATCTTCTTATGTCTACATTTTAATTGGGTTGTCTATTAATGAGCTCTAAGAATTCTTTATAGATTCTGGTCATAGGTTATATGCATTGTAAATATGGTCTGTTTAAGGACTACTTTTCATTGTAACGATGTCATTTAAAGTTCTAAATTTTGATGGAATCTCATTTATCAATTTTTTTCTTTTATACATCTTGTCTTTTGTATACTAGGTAGTTCTCGCCTACCCTGAATTCATAAACTTTTCCCTAATAATTTCTTCCTCTTAAAGTTTTATACCTTTAGACTTTCATATTTACCTTCATAGATCCCTTCAAGTTATTTTCATGTACGGAAAAAAAGGGTTGAGGTTAATTTTTTATATATGGATACCAGATGTTCTCTAGTGCCATTTGCTGAAAACACTATCTCTTCCTCAGCTCTTGAATTGAGCTTATATTCTATAAAATGCTAATGTTAAATAATCTTTCAAAACTCAGAGGACCATATATGTGTGGTTCTATTTCTAGATTCTCTGTTTTATTCCAATGATCTATATGTCTTTCCTTACACCAACACTGCCTTGATTACTGTAGCTTTAGAAGAAGTCTTAAAATTTGGTACTAAACGTCTTCCAACACTGTTTTTGTTTTTGTTTTTAACTTTTCTAGGTCCTTTGTACTCCTACATAACTTTTAAATTTCAATATCCAATTCTTCATTTATAGCAAGTATACACAGACCTGAATTTTTATATATACCTTGTGTTTTCTAATCTTGCGAAATTCAAATGCAAGTTCTCAGAGCTCCTAGAGATTTCTTAGTATTTTCTCTGTAGATGATCATTTCATCTATGTATAAAGATTTTGTTGTGACCTTGCCAATCTTATCCTAATTGTGTCATTTTATTGCCAGACTATTTTGGTGGGGCCTAGGTTTCAAAGTTTAATGGACAGATGAAGAATAAGCATATCTGCCCTTGTTCCCCACCTTAAGGAGAAAGCATTGTATCTTCTTCATCTATGTAAGGCATTCTCGCTGGAAATATGGGCTACATGTCTTTGATCTGTTGAGAAGGTTCTGTTCTACTTCTAGTCTCCTGGTAGCTCTTACCATGAACAGCTGTGGAATTTAGTCCAATACTTTTTCTCCAACTAGTGACAGGATCATATGACTTTTTCCTTTCCTCTGTTTAAATGATGACTTTGGGGGGTGGATCTTCCAATGCTGAACCAACGCTGCCATCCCTATAATAAAACCACTTTCTACATCCTGCCAGATCTGACTTCTAATACTTTGTTTTGTTAAGCAAATTTCTATCTATGTTCATACTTTTTTCTTCTATTATCTTTATCCAGTTTTAAGATTAGCACAATGTTGATTTCCTAAAATGAGGGGAGAAGTGTTCCTTTTTTTTCTACTTTAGATGTTTGATATAATTTATCAGTTAAAATGTATACGAGCCTGCTGTTGTCATCTAGGTAGGTTTTCAAGCTAGGAATATACTTTCTTTAATAGGTGCTATTCAAATTTTATTTTTCCTCCAGAGTTAGTTTCATGAATTTGTCTTCCAAGGTACTTCTTAGAAGTTGTCAAATTTGTTTCAAAACAGATTTTTGAAATATGCTTTCTATATCCTTTTAAATTCTATAAAATCTGTGGTAATGTCTCCTAGGTCTTGATATTGTAATTTAAAAAATGTATAATTGATATTGTGTAACAGGAAGTAAAGGTCTAAAGGAGCAGGGGAAGTGGGAGGGGTAGGGGAAAGGAAAAAAGGGAAAAATATGAGAAAAGGAAAAAAATGTAAACAAAGTCTTTGCAAATAGGGAAGGGTTGAAGGGGTGAAGGGAGGGCAGGGGAAGAGGAAAAAAATAAGAACCAAGATACTCATGTAAAGGTACAATATCCCAGTGATGAATGTAACTATATTTTATACCGAAAATGTACCAATAAACTTAATGGGGAAAAAAAAAAGTCTTCCCCACTCTGGTCTCGGTTCTGTGACCCTATATTGCCTGTGATTTTATATGTTTATTTAAAAAAAAAGAATAAAATGTCCCCTAGGCTGAGAGTAATTAGAAGGACCTACTCTGGTGTTACACACCACACAGTAAGGAAGAAACGCAGCAGAAATTCTTGAAGTTAAGAAAGTTATCCAGAAGGGTAAATGTTGATTCTTGGTGCTATTTCTTATGAAACCAGGGTTCTGTCCTATGCCTATGAGTTCAAGAGTTGTATTTACTTTATCTTCCAGCAGATCAAGTGTTCCTGTTTTACCGTGTAGGTCTTTGATCCACTTTGAGTTTAATTTAGTACAGATAAGATGTGTGGCTCTAGATTCAAGCTTCTGTATGTGGATAGCTGGTTTTCCAAGTGCCATTTTTTTAAACAAGGTTATCTTTCCTCCGATACATGTTTTTGGCTCATTTGTCAAAGATCAAGTATCTATATTGGAGTTGTATCTGCATCCTTTACTCTGTTCCATTGATTCACATATTTGTTTTTATGCCAGAATCATGTTGTTTTGTCATTTGTTTGTATGTTTTCTTTTTTACTTCTTAATTTTTATTAGTACATATTTGCAGTAAATGATGATTACATGCATTGTAGGGATGAGTAAATATACATAACACGTCTCAATTTTTTTCTTTTCTCCTTTCTTCCACCCTCCTTTTATTTTGTGAGCATCAGATTCACTTATCATATAAATATTTATGAGATGAATTATTATATATAGAAATTTACAACCAGACTTATAGATCAAAAAAGACATAAAACATATAAGACAATTTTACTAAATCAAGGTACACATTTAAAAACATTGTCCGTGCTGGATTACAATAGCTTTTTTCCTCTCTTTTTCTTTTTTCTTTTCTATTAACTGTCATTTATTTCACACTTTATGCATATATTGAGCTTTTCATATAAGAGAAACCACACAATGTTTAAACTTGTGCGTCTGTCTTAACATTATGGTCTCAAGGTGCATCCATTTTCATGCACATGCCTTAAGTTTATCTTTCCTTACAGCAAAGTAGTGCTCCTTTCTGTATAAATACCACATTTTCTTTACCCATTCACCTGTTGATGGACATAAGGGCTCCTTCTATGATATAGCTATAATGAATTGTGCTGTTCTAAATATAGGTGTGTGCATACACCCCTGTGGTATGAAGTTTTTGTTTTGAGAAGATCCCCAGAAGGAGAATAGGTGGGTCAAATGGAATTTCCATTTTTACTTTTCTGAGGATCTCCCTACTGATTACCATAGTGGTTGTATCAGTTTGCACTCCCACCAACAATGAAGAAGAGTCCTTTTTACCCCACAGCCTCACCAGCATTTGTTATTGGCTGATTTCTTGATAGCAGCCATTCTTTCTGCAGTGAGATGGAATCTCAGTGTTGTTTTAATTTGTATTTTTCAAATGATCAGTGATGTTGAAGATCTTTCTTATATTTATTTGTTCTTTGTACTTCTTCATCTGAGAAGTGTCTATTCATTTTGGATGTCCATTTATGGACTGGGTCTCTAAATTTGGGTGTCTGATTTTTTTTGAGTTCTTCGTATATTCTGAATATTAGACATTTTTCTAAAGAGTAACTGAAAATTTTTTCTCAAGTTGTAAGTTGTCTTCATTCTGTTTGTGGTTTCCTTTGCTGTGCAGAAATTTTTTAATTTGATGTGATTTCATTTGTTCATTCTTGCTATTAATTCATGTGCAAGTGGGGTTTGTTCAATAATTCTTCACCTACTTCTACATCTCTGAGCGTTTTATCTATTTTGTCTTCTAGCAGATTGTTTCTGTTCTAATATTTATGTGTTAGATGTATTTTGATTTTACTTCAGTTCATGATGAGAGATATGGGTGCTTGTGTTCAATCATGGGCATGTGGATATTCCATTTTCCCAGCACCATTTGTTAAAGAGGCTATCTTTCCTTCAGTGAAAGGATTTGGCCCCTTTGCCAAAGACAGTGTAGCTGAGTGTGCCTGGAGATTCTGCATCTTCTCTCCCATTCCATGGATCTACAAGTCTGCTTGCCCCCCCCCCCCCGCCCAGTACCAAGCTTTGTTTGTCACTGTAGCTTTGTAGGATAACTTAAAATCTGGGATTGTGATACCTCCTGCCATGCACTTATTGCCCAGAATTTCTTTTCCTATTCTAGTTCTTTTCTGGATCCATATGAATTTTAAGACTTCTTTCTTCAGTTCTGTAAAGGATGCTATTGGTATTTGGATTTGGATTGGATTAAATCTGTAGAAGAGTTTTGGAAGTATGGCCATCTTGACTGTATTGGTTCTGCCTGTCCTGGAACAGGAGATATCTTTCCATTTTCTGCTATCCTCTTTAACCTCCTTCTTCAGAGTACTAAAATTTTTGTTGTAGAGGATTTTCACTTCCTTGCTTAGGTTAATTCCTAAGTATTTCCTTTTTATGCTGTTGTGAAAAGTACTTTTTCCTTATTTCCCTCTTGGTGAGTTTGTTACCATTGTACAGAAATGCTCTTGATTTTTGATTGCTGACTTCAAATCCTGCCATGCTGTTTTTATCACTGCTGCCTTGTGATATAACTCCAGATCTGGTACTGCGATGGCTTCCACTTTAGTATTGTTCACCAAGTTTGCTATTCCTATTCTGTGTCTCCTCTTCTTCCATGTGAATTTCAGGATAGTTTTCTCCAGCTCTGTGGAGAATGCTGCTGGTATTTTGACAAGGAGTGTTTTAAATCTGTATATCAGTTTTTGAAGTATGGCCATATTGACTGTATTGGTTTTGATTATCCAGAATTAAGGGACATCTTTCCATTTTCTGATGTCACATTTCGTCTCCTTTTTCAGAACACTATAGTTTTCATTGTAGGAGTTTTCCACTTCCTTAGCCAAGTTAATTCTTAAGTACTTGACTTTTCTTGGTGCTAGTGTAAATGTAATTTTTTCCCTAATTTCTTTCTCATTTAGTTTTTATTGGTGTAGAGAAACACTGTTGAATTTTTTTTTTTTTTTTTTTTTTGGTACCGGGGATCAAACTTGGGACCTTGCACTTGCGAGGCAGGTGCCGGAACCACTGAGCTAAATCCCCGGCCCCAAACACTGTTGATTTTTGAGTATTAATTTTGTCTCTTGCTATCTTGCTGAATTTGATTATTAATTCTAGAAGTCTTTTGGTGGATTTTTTTTTTTTAGTCTTCCATGTAGAGAATCATATCATCTGCAAATGACAATTTGACTTCTTCCTTTGCTACACATATCATTTATTTATTTCTTTTGCTTGATTGCTCTTGCTAATATTTTGAATACTATCTTAAACAGTAGTGATGATAGTAGGCATCCTTATCTTGCTTCTGATTTTAGATGAAAGATTTTATGATTTTCTCCATTTAATATAATGTGGGCAGGAAGTTTGTTATGTACATGGCTTTTATCAGATTGAGATAATGTCCTTCTACATCTATTTTCTTCTGTGTTTTTACATGAATGAATGTTGGATTTTGTCCAGCTGTTTTCTAAGTCTATTGAAATGATCATAGGTTTTCCTGTCCTTGATTCTGTTTTATGTGATATATTACCTTTCTTGATTTGTGTATGCTGAAGCATATTATTGGAATTAAGCTTACTTGGTCATGTTGTATGATTTTTTAATGATTTGTTGCATTCTGTTCGCCAATGTCTTTTTGAGGATTTTAGTATCCATACATCTTTAAAACATTGACCTATAGTTCTCATTTTGATTGGACCCATATCTGGTTTTTGGACTGTTGGTAATGTTGGCTTCCAGGAATGACTTTCGGAGTACTCCTTCCCTTTCAATTTCACCCAAGAGGATAACGAGTACTGATGTGAGCTCTCCCCAGCTAGAAGTCAGCAGTTAGTCCATCTGAGCACCAGTTTTTCTTAATTACTTGAGTTTTTGATTACTGCTTCAGTTTCATTGCCTATTATTGGATTATTCAGGGTTTTTGTATCTCTTGATTCTGTTTTGGTAATATGTATCTAAGAATATATTCATTTCTTATGAATTGGCCAATTTATTTCCTTACAGGTTTGTATAATCTTTTGAGTAACAGTAGTGTCTCTTACAATGTCATGTTTACCATTTCTAATTGCATTGATTTGGGAGATTTCTTTCCTTTTGCATTTAGACTGGCTAAGATTGTTGCTGTTTTGTTTATTCATTGAAGAACTAGGTCTTCATTGACATTGTGTATTGTTTTTACTCTCAATTCCATTGATTTCTACTTTGATCTTTATCATTTTTTTTCTTACATTAGGTTTTGGGTTTGAATTGTTCTTCTTTGCCTGGAAATTTGAGGTTTATCATTTGGTTATTTACTTGGCCTTGCTCTATTTTTTTTTAATATGGACAGTCATAGCTCTAAATTTCCCACTTAGGAATGCTTTCCCTGTGTCCCATTAACTCTGGTATATTGTATTGACATTATTGTTTAGTTCTAGGTACTGTCTTATTTGTTCCTTGATTTCTTCTCTAACACATTGATTATTTAAGAATGTATTATTTAATTTTCATGTGTTTCCCATATTTTCCTTTGCCAGTAAATTCTAGTTTAACTATGCTATGACCTGACCATTGGCACAATATAATCTCCTTTGTTTTGCATTTGCTTAAGCATGCTTTATTGGCTTCTAGTGGTCTACTTTGAAGAAAGTTCCATGTGCTACTGAGAAGAATATGTACTCTATTGTTAGATGGAATACTGTCTAGATATATAATGAGTACATTTATTTAAAGGTCTTCAAATATGACAGCGCTTTGATAATTTTTTGTTCCTTTGCTTTGTCTATTTGTGGCAGTGGGTTATTGAGATTCCTCATTATAATTATGTTGATTTTTATTTGGCCTTTATGTCCTATTGTAGTTGTTTCATGGCATCAAGTGCTCCACTGCCCAGTGCATACATGTTAATTGTTGCTATCTCTTTCTGTTGAATTATTCCCTTAACCAATGTATATTGACCTTCTTTACCTCTTCTGATCAGTTTTGGCTTGAGGTCCACTTTATCTAAAAATAGGATAGTTACACCTTTTTTTTTTCAGATTCCTATTGCATGGTATATATTTAATCCTTAGATATTTAGTCTATAAATTTCTTTTTAAGTTAATTATTTTTCTTTTATATAGTATACTGCTGATTTTTGTTTCTTGATATATTCACCCACTTTGTGTCTTTTGCTTGTATAATTGAGACCATTCACAGTGAGTTATTACAGATAGGTATACTTACATATTCCTTTCACTGCTGCATTTTTCTTGCTGTATATTCCTTGATTCCTTTCTTTATTTCTACTTAACCTTTTACCCTACCTGGTATATGCATTCTATTAGACTCTTTGTCATTGTTAGATTCATCATGTCTCTAGGATATCCTTGAGAATTTACTGGAGTACTAGCTTAGTGGTGATGAATTTTTTTATATAAATACAACACTGAATATTATGTATCAGTCTTTTTCTCATAGAAATAAAAACAGCGTGAAAGTGGCATCTGATTAATGCCTGTCACATAAATAGAGGCCTGATTAATTACCTTTCTCTGATCTAGCTTTGTAAAGAACTTGGTCTCCTATACACAGACACAGACACACACACAGACACACACAGATACACATATACACACACACACACACCACATACTCTCATCACGTAAACTAAGAAAACGATTCAGCAGTAACCACTCCCCTACACAGTGGGTAGAGGCTAAAGTTTTCCAGCTTCCTCCAATATGATTAATTATGGAGACTCTCAGCAAAGATTTTAATATCAGATGTCAAACTTCTTGGCATCACAGGAAACAAAATCCCACATATTGTGCTTGGCATCCTATTAGTGGGAAAAGAATTGATGTGATGAATGTTTCTTTTCAAGGATAGCTGTTTTATGACTCACAGATTTCATTTAGTTGCTCTCTAACTCCAAATTCTTGCTTATATTGTGAGAGAAACATATGGACCAGGCAATATCTTTTCTGATGTTGACACATACATTAAAATGATGGAAATTTGCAAAAATCAAAGGTCTTGGTATGAAGTAAAATATTTTAAATGCTGCATTTTATTGTTTTGTGCAATGTATTGATTTAAACAAATGATTCCCTTCCCTAAAAATGCCAATACATACAAATATGTTTATAATACAAAGTACTTGATATATAAAAATTATTTGATTGGCTTTTCTATATAAGAATATATACAAGTGGGTATGGTTGTGCAAATTTACTTCCTAATGCTTCTTACAATGAGTATTAAGCAACACTTTTTGTAAAGATATTTTTCTCTCCCATGCAAGTACAACTAAATGGTTGTTGTTGAAGAAGGGACATATACACCTTTATAGATGTTTGTTAAAACTTTTAATATCACCTCATATTTGACAGTACAAAACACTGACTTTCTGTAGTAAAGTTGGTGGATAGAGCACAAACTTTGAACACAAAAATATTTGCTTGTTAAAAATGTGCTTTCTCCCACAGAAAGAAGGGAATGGAATTAATACGAGAAAACAAAAAAATGGAAACAAGATCTTTGTAGATGGGGAAGGATGGAGGGGTTGAAGGGAGGGGAGGGGAAGGGGGAAAAATAAGAATCAAGAGAGATTAGGTAAAGGTGCAAATCTGCAAGGATGAATGGCATTATATTGTATACCTTAAATGTATCAATACAATTAATTTTTTAAAAATGTGCTTTCCATAACCATGGAAAATTTTATTATTTCCTTTAATTCACTGTTTCCATGTAATTGAACAGATTATTCATGTCTTTGATTAAAAGAAATATATGGAAGCAGGAAATCTTTTCCAATCACATATGATAGTGGCAATATATTCTATATTATTGTCACTAACTTACATTGAATGTGTTTTATAAAATTAAATTTAAAAACCAAGTATATATTACATGCATTTAAAGCATATAGAGTATAAAGGGTTATGTATACATATATATAATTTTAAATGATATGTACTATATTTGGCCAGCAAATAATACTCTATCAATATATGTAAGTTTCATCCTATTTTCCATTTAAAAATGTAAGTTTATAAGTCAAGTAACCATCTCAAGATTTTCATTTTAAAATTTTTTTTTTTTTTTTTTTTTTTGGTTTTTTTGGTACCGGGGATCGAAGTCGGGACCTTGTGCTGTGAGACAGGAGCCGAAGATTTTCATTTTTAAACATTTGGCATTTATACTTGTCAAACTGTATAAATTCCATTTAAAAATAATTTTTTTTTAAAGTTAGAAATCTGATGCTTCCTGTAATAGCAACTTGACAAACCTAAAGTATAGCTGACAATGTTAAACACACCTGACAGTTATGCCTCAAATTTCAACCAAAGACTGTTGCTCTGAACAAGTCAAAGGAAGTGCCACATTTTCAAAATGACCATTTACTTAAAAGCATCTAATTTTAATTGAAAAATTATCACATTTTTAGGTAATGTTTCAGAATTACATCTTCTTAGGTATCTTAACAATATTATCAACATTCTAAAGCATATAGTCATCTTTTCTCCACATAGATTCAAAACATTCAGTTGGAAAAATCTTGTAAGTAAAAATCTCTATACCTGAGCATTTTTTTTCTTGCTTAATTGGCTTGCCAGAGAATAAAGAAAAATGCAAGTGATTATATTCATAGTAATTGACTTATTAATTCAGAAATTATTTGGTATACTGTGTATGTATACATAAAGTTTTGTTTTTAAAGATAGCAGGTAGAAATGAAGAAAAATTTGGCTTTTATCAAACAATTTTAGAAGCTTGTTTTACAGAAAATATTATATAAATTCAAAATATTCAACCTCAGGGAAGTATTAAATTCTGTCAAATGTAATTGTGCCAAAAAGATTGAAAAATTTTTATAAGTAATTATTTCACCATTTTTTGGAAGTGATTGGTTTTTTAAACAACATAGATCTACCACGCTTCCCTCAGAACAAGATCTGGCATGATTTTCCAAGTAGATCTCTTTTGGGAGGAAATAAGGGATCTCATGCATTGAAACAAACAATATTGAAGGGAAAGAGTGCTTGGTATCCTTATGATCCTGATATTATTTTCATTACAATTTAATTGCAAATTTTGAAATGCTAAAATAATGTTTTCTTGCTAATATCCAAAAGATGCAAAGTTTTTAACCTATAGAGTACTTTAAAAAATTCATTTAAGATCATTGACAGAGTTTTCACTGAGGTGCTTTGAAGAATAATGTAATAACTAAGTTAAAATCTGCATAACTGAATGTCAGACTGCTTGATAAACTGCAGTTATGAACGAGCAAATTCCACAGGCTCACAAAATTTCCAACACTAATAGCTACTCTCTTTCATTCTCCTATTTTCTTCAATTCATCACCAGAATTGGTGTCTGTTAAGATCTAATACCAAGTGATTACATCAAAATTGCTTATAGTTCTCAGTGTGCTAGTAATGGCACTGATGAATTTAACACTTCGCTTATATACAGAATGGCATCATCTTATATTTTGGACACTGGAGCCATTTTTCTTTATAGCATGTCAAAAAACATATGGTAGGTTTCATTTTACCTTAAATAACTACAACAGAAAGAATAGAAAGGGAATATCAACAGTCTAACAGAAAAGAAAGGGTGAGTTTTGTGTTTTTTTACAGAAGTCTAAAGTTCAACATACTCATAACAATAATATTATGTTGTTTCTATGTAAAAGCTCTGTTGTCTCTTATATGATATTCTGTTTAACAAACTGGAAGGTTGTTTTTAATCTACTTCAGCCCAATAAATAATTTATTATCAGCATTAGTGACTCAACACATAAATGGGAGATACTTAGTAAGTAAAATAAAATTTGCATTTGAAAGTAAGGCTAACTTTCCGTAGAGATTGCAAGGCCAAGTCATTTAAAAATGTCTTTGATAAAGTGGATCCCTATGCTGCATATTAAAATCACTGGAAGCCAGATGGAGTATGGAGGAGATTTTAGAAATTCTCCAATGTCTAAAGCATATATGGATATACAGATATATACCCCTTATATATATCATATATATAAATGTATATATATATATATATATATATGTCACAAGTAATTGCGAAGTACAGTAAATATCACCACAACATGGTTGGAAATAAATTTGATTTCAGGGAAACTTAATGATTTTTGTAGAAATGGCTGGAAATTAGAGGTGTATGGTTACAATTGTATTATGCAAGAAGAGCTTTACCAGTAATTTTTTTTAAAAAGCATCTAATTTTCCATCAATATACTGTCTCATGGGTAAAATATTTTGAATATTATAGCCAGCAAGGAAAGAATAGCTAAGATAAATACTACAAGGACAATAAAGTATCCCTTTACTTTCATTTCTTCTACATTTTTTCACCCACCTACTTCTTTGCATTTGTAAGTTTGGGCTGATACAGAATAAAATCTCTCACAGAAAGTATAATTATAAATTCTTATCATAAAATCATGATTTAAAACTCATATCCATCTGCCACAGTTTTCATTTTTTGCTTATCTTCCTTGAGACATAAATTTTCAATTGTAATATGTAGGTCAAAATAGAAAAGATTTCATGGGAAGAGGAAATTCTCATGCTAAAGGCCTCTCCTGATACAGGCACAGTTATTGTGGCAGTAGGTTGATATTGCAGTACACAGAATATCTACAGTTTGTAAGAATACAGGTGTGAGAGGAAACATCACTTTAATATTGTTGTGAGTGCTGAGAGTAAAGTGAATATCCTTGTGAAATTGGTATTTCATAAGATTTAAAAATTCTTTTGATGGCAAGACACAATGCACTGACACAAATAGATGAAAGACACAGAACTCTCTGTGACTTCGATCTCAAAGGAAAGCAGGCTGCCAAGCAGGCCACACGGAGGAGTGAACATGGATATAGGGGAGCAGCCAGAGGGAGCTGGACATAAAAAGCTTGTGTATGAAAACACGGTGATGATGGATAGATTTTCCAAGCTGTCTGGATGTTGGCTTCTTGAATTATTTCATGAGCTTTGAGGTCAGTACTTGTCTGGAACCTGGCCTCAAAGAGAAACAGCCTGATATGAGGGGGAAGTGGTAGGATTGTGTGCATAGTTTCATGGAGAGTGGAAGCTGGATCAGGGCAGTGTTTGGAGGTGAGGGCTTAGCAAGTTGTTGGAAGTAGAATGGAAAATTTTTAGCCTTGAAAAATGGATCACAACAGGCCTTTTGAAATTGCTTTCTTGATGTCTAGACATTAATTTTGAGCTCTGTTATTTGGGGCATTGAAGTGGCCTGAATAGTAGAGGAGAATTCCAAAGAAAAGAGCATGGGTTGACATAAAAGGCAAAGAAAATTATAGTGAAGGAAAGAAAACAACTAGAAACATGAAGGATTGGTGAGGGCTAGCATCCATCAGCTCTTATTTGTGTGATGTTAACCAGTAGGATAATTCAATCACAGCAGGGACCTCTGGTAATATTCTGACTGATTTATAGGGTGTGTTAAATATATGAGTAGTTTGTTATGGTGACATTACAAATACATCTTTGGGTGCCTAGTTAATTATTAAGTACCAATCTAGTCAAAATTCTGAGGCCTTAAATAAGAAGGCCTGACATTTGTTATAAGTTTAGAAATGTGAAATAACTAGAATTGGCTATTTGAAGATTACTAACAATAATTTTTCATTGCTAAATTAGAAAGATGGCCTCTATGGCAGTTAAAGCAATTCCAATTCAAATGTTGTATATTTGAGTGTAGAATGTGCAATCTTGTGTTTGCCCAAGACTGGGGGGAAATGAATAACATTTTTAAGAATGGGAAGGTCAATGTCGAGAAGCCTGAATGTATCTGGTGTGGCCTATGGCTTAAGTACCCTTGTTTATTGTATGTCACAACATAGACTTATATATCATTTTTAGATTAGGACGTTATACTCACTTACTGCACCATAGGGAATCAACAAATTACGGGACTGGGAAAAAACACAGATTTAATTGCTTATAGGTCAAGGGTGTAGAGTTCTCTATTAGTAGCTATGTGCTTTGCATTGAGACAATGTGAGAGCAATTGGCACTTGCCTTGAGGTGTGCCCAAGATGCAGAGCAGGGGCCAGTTTAGAAGAGGCTTTAGTTTTCCAAGATTTTTCATCTCTGGCATGGATATCTGTCTGATATTAGTGTCCCTTGGCATACAGGAAGCAGGTTGATGGGAATCTATCTCTCCAATTACAGATAAGCAATGCTGAGAGGCTAGATAAATATTGTTTTGGTTTAAATTTACACATCTCCCCCAAACCTTGTGTTCAGAAATGTTTTCTTAAAGGTGAATGAATCATAGGGTTACTGTGTTCTTCAGTGGACTGATACTGATAACTTCATAGATGATTGAGTTGTTTGGAGTTGGAGTCTAGTCAAAAGAGGCTACTCACTGAGGGTGTGACCTTGAAGGGTATAGTCTTGCCCATCCTTTCTTTGCTTCTTGACCTCCCTACCCTGAGCAGCTTTCCTCCACCAGGCCCTTCATCTATGTCTTTTCTGACTTCGAGCCATCTAACCATGGACTGAACCCCCTGAAACTATGAGCCAAACTAAACATTTCCTCCTTTAAATTGCAGGTATCATGTATTTTGTTCCAGCAATGGTAAAGCTGATTAAAACAGAAAATTGGTACTGGAATAGAATCGCTGCTGTTATTATACCTGACCATGGGGTTCAGGAGCTTTTGGAACTGGTTTGCAGGAAGTATTTGCAAGTGTTTGGAGATACCAGTTAGAGAAGCTGTAAAATGCTGAAGATAGAGCTTGATTGATGATATCCTTCAGAGTTCAAAAGACTAGAATACTGATAGGGATGTGGGCAATAAAGGCCAGGCTCAGGAGATTCAGTTGTGAAAAAAGACTCCATTGTCAATTGAACAAGAAGCCATGTGTTTTATGATCTGGCATAAAATTTGTCTACATTTTGCTCATGTTCTGAGATTTTGTCAAAGAATGAGATTAAGACTGGTAGACCAATTAATCTGGCACAATAAATTTCAAGGCAGCCAAATATTCAGGCTATGGCAGAAGTATTTCTGGCTTTTTTTTATCCAGATCTATTGTAAGAAGCAGGTGCAAGAAGCAGAACTGAATGATTTAAAAAGTCTGCAGTTTCACTAGAAAGGAAGTGCCTGTAAAGTAGTGGCAAAGGACAGCATATTTACTGAAAAGACTATTATTAAAAAAGAAGCAAAATATTTTGTATCAGGACAATAGAACAGATGCCTTGAAGGCAAATTGGGAAATAGCAAGACCCCATCCATCTCCAGTTTAAATGTGCAACAATATAAACTACTGCTTTGAAAAGACAGCCATTAGACTCCCTTCAGAAGAAAGGCTTTATGGGGATATTGTTCTGTGATATTTATTTCACCATGCTCAGCCATCCAAAAACAAGCAGTAGATAATTGTGTTATCTATTTGGTGCCTATTTCTCATCCATGGAGAAAACATGGAGGTTTCTACCTTGATGACAAAATGTGACCTGCAAAGTCGGGCACTGAGCCTCTGAAAGGGAAGTACATGAAGCTGTGAGAATGAGGCAGAAGGAGCAGTGAAGATACAGGTAGTCAGAGATGCCGGGAATGCAGAATGTCTACTTACAAAATCTACAAGCAGTGAGTGAAGCCAGCTAAAAAGAACAATCATGTGGGTTGCAACCAGGAAGGCCATGGACTAAAGTTGCTCAAGCACTTTAGAGTTCACATCCAGCCACAACCTGCCATAGATGTTGGTCATGGAGCCACAGGTGTTTCAGTCTTGCTTTTGTCACATTCCTTTGTTTCTCCTACTTTCTTTTTGTAATGGGAGCATTTACCTTGTGGTATTGTATGATAGAAATATTTAACTTAGCATTTTATTTTACAAGGCCTCACAGCTAAGAGTTTTCTTTGAGTTTCACAAGAGAATTTTGGCCTTGGATTTTTCAAAAATGCTGAAACTGTAAATGCTGTGGTGGCTCTGAGATGAGCTAAATACACTTTACATAAAAAGATGGATGTGAGCCTTTTGGGGCTGAGTATCAGAATGTTATAGTTTGTATCTAAAATGTCCCCCAAAAGTCTTGTGTTCAGAGATCAGGCTTTTGGAAGGTGATGGGTTCATTGTGACACTATACTTATCAGTGGATTAATCCATTGATGAATTCAGGGCTGACTGTGCTACGTAGAGGTGGTAAGGTAGGAGACTAGGGCATAGCAAAGAGACTGAACTATTGGGCATGACCTCTCATTCATGGAGAGCTGTCAATTAATGGCAGAGATAAGCTTCCAACAGCTTAAATCTGACATCAAAAGAAAATAGAAAAGATAGCAGTCACCAAATTTGCTGCCTCTGCCCTCTTGTTTTTGCAGTTTTCCATAATGTATGCAGGGCCTATCTTTTCTTCTCTTTGGAGTATTTCTTGAGCTCTTGTTTTTCTTCTTCTATTACCTTTCTTTTTACCCTTAAATAAATGCTAAGCTTTCACTTTCATTGATTGTCTGTTCCAAACCTTTGAATGGGACAGCAAAAACTTGGAAAGGAGAGCTGGCCACCAGCCTGTCTGATAGCAGTGGGGTCTGGTCAGAACCGGTGAGCCCTTGGGAGAGTGACCTTAAAGGGAGTATTACTGCCTACTGCTCATCCCTTCTCTCTCTGCTTCCTAGCTGCCAGCCTCTGCCGTGGATCCAGCTGATATTTGACTGAACCCACTGAAACTGTGAGCAACAATAAACACGTCCTTTAAGTAGTGGTTGTCAGGTATTTGTCCCAGGGAAGAAAAACCTCATTAAAACAAAACTATGTGCATGTTGTATGCCTGAGTCAACCTTCCAGGGACTGTAAGCCATTTTCATCTTATGAAAGATGAAAGGCATTGGACCATTCAAATGGGAGAGACTGAGGTACATCTAACATGGTAAAGTTTCAGCTTCCCAATTTGTTTTCTGGCTAGTTGTCTACTGTTCAGACCTTCAGGGTGATGAGGGGAAAAATTCTCAAGCAGCCGGCTCATTTAATTCCTGTCTGGTCTACTTTAAGAATTGAGATCTATATTCCATTGAGTTGTCATTGCCTCCTTCTGAGACCAGGCAGGTGGGGCCTTAGCAAGAAGCATGAGACTTTAGACATGTTAACATGCACATGCACGTTGTCCCCATGTGTACTGACTTGGTGTTTTTATATTATTTGAGTAATTAGGTCAATTAAGCTGGTATTTGTAGGCGATTCTTTCCTTCCTCCTTGGCTATTGGCCTCCATGTGTGTGTGATCCATGATATCCCTAGAGAGGTTGAAGAATACCATAATCCTAGTAACAGTAGCAAGTTATTCAGAAACAAAGAATACAAGTGAGGATTTTTGTATCTACTAAAAAAAACTTACAAGAACTAGGTGCTAATTCTCTGCTATGGTAGAGACATGTCCGTTCATGAGGTGATAATTGAAAGACTGGACAAACAAGGATTCTGTCCTAAATAATAGGAAATACCAGTACCAAAGAAATGACACCCTGGTGATTTAGGAATCTGTCAAATAAAGGCTGTGAGTAGAGACATACTGACTCCCATCTAGAAAGCATGGCTGGTGTATTGCTCCAATTATTGTAAGGTGGGTTCCCATCCAGGTTAATATCCAGCTTCCAGTTATAGCCAGTTAACATTGTTCATATTGCATGTCCACATGCTACATGTATGAGTCAACCTTTCATTGCTGTAATAAGATACCTGAGAAAAGCAACTTTTCAAAGAAAGGTTTAGTTTGCCTCATAGATTCAGAGATTTCAGTCCATGGTCCACTACCTCGCTTGTTTAGACCTGTTGTGAGACAGAAATATCATGGCACAATGACGTGGTGGAGGAAGTCTTTTGACCTGTGACAGCTAAGAAGCAGAGAGGAGGTGAGTCAGAGAGGAAGAGGCCTGGGACAAGATAGAGTCCCCAGGGTCAGGGTCCATTCCCTTCAGGTGGGCCAAGTCTCTTAAATTTCCATCACTTCCCAATAATGCCATCAAATTATGAATCTATCAATGAATTGTTAGTCCATCGATGAAGTGAGAGCCCCCATGATCCAATTACTTTTCAGACCCCGAACACAGGAGACAGGACATTTTTGATCTGAACCAAAACAGGTGCCAAGGAAATTTGTGTGTGGAAAAAAGTGGCAGTTACCAGCAGATGGAGCAGCAGATGATGCCAGCAATGGACAAGCTCACCAAGGAGGCAGAATTCCATGCTGCACTGGCCCTGGCCTGGACTTAGTAAATCACAAACAATCCACCAAAGAAGTGACCAAGTTCAACTGTCACGGCCCTGCCATCCTGCTCACCTCACTGAATATCTCAGAAGATTTAGGGATTCTTTTGGTGACAGGACACAGCACTCTAACACGGGGATAGATAAGGCAGGAATCTGACTACTCAGAATGAAAGGGAACTGTAAATTGCTCCTAGGAACACTTTACCAGGAACAACTTGGGGGAAGTGGCTTCCGCAGCCAGTCGGGTAAGGCCGCTGAGATCCTCTAAGCTACCTAGAGACTGGCTACCGGGAGTAGCGCCGTGGAGTGCACAGTTGCACTGGTGTTGCCCCGGGTTATCTGGTTCCTACCTCCAAAACCAGGAGGTGAGGGGGTTTTGGACTGTGTGCACAGAGGCACTGGAGAGCAGGCATCTGGTAAGAGAAGCAATTGCAGTTGGGCAATCAGCAAACTGCTTTGAAGGGGGAACTGACAGTTTAGTCATGCATGGAAAAGTAGGTCAAAGCAGTGTTTGTGTACTTTATATTATAATAAATGTTCTCGATTCCTTTATTCCAGCCACTTCAATATATTAGTGAATTTTTCAATAATATCACACATTGGGGCAAAGGCTATATATTGTACTCTCTTTTGTTTGTCAAACAGTAGTTTTCTAAGGTTTCAAATATATCTAGAAAATAAAGACTGTGAGAAAACGGGAGGAGCATTTTTTCCTAACTTTATTTGTTAAATACCAAAATAGTATTCTATTTCTTCTTTTTTGCCTGAACCAGGGATTGTATTAAACTAAATTTGAGATTTGCTTAGTATTGTACCAGGTTTAATCTTTGACTTGGTGTTGTTCTTGTTTTGTTTTGTTTTTCTTTTTGAGTGTTAACTAATCTCATGTATTTGTTGGATTCTATCAGTTCAAAAAACCGCACAGCTCAATTGAGTTTTCTTCTTTTAGTAACATTACTTTAAACTTTTCAGAATATTGTAACATTGTGTATTCAAGTTTGTAAACGACCTTACATATCATATGTTAAATAACCTCATATGTATATGAATATATGTATATGTATATTCATTCATGTTAAAAAGCTTATCAGGCCCACATTCACCACAGCTTTATTCATGGTAGCCAAAGAATAGAAACAGTTAGATGTGCCTCAGTGAATGAACAGATAAGCCAGCAAGTTGTGATATATGCATACAATAGAATATTATTCAGCCATAAAAATTAATGAAGTATTTCTATATAGAACCAAAGGGTGGATCTCAAAAAAAAAAACAAAGAAAACTTTAAATAGTATCATTCACGTGAAATATCCAGTGTGGGAAAATACAGAGTCAGAAAGTGGATTTGTAATTGATTAAGCTGGTGGATGAAATGGTGAGTGAATGTAAAAGTCAAAAAGATCCTTTTTGTGGCAATGGAAATGTTTTAGAATCATACTATGGTAGTTCTTGCACAACTCCTTGAATATACTAATAAATGATTAAATTACATATTGAAAATGGGCATCTTTTATGATCTATAAATTACATTTTAGTAAAATTGTTAAGAAGTGTTACAGCATCCTATAGCTTAGATCTAAATAAACAAAATAGCACAAAATAAATGCCAATGATCCCTGTCACAATCAATACATAAAAGCAGACTTTATATTTGCTTTACTGGAGCCTGTGGTCTCCTTGGGAAATATTGACATAAACAAATCCAGTATTGCCACTGTGACATAGGGCTGTGCCAAAGCACATGTCACCCGAGTGAGTGCAGTGCTGGATCCCCTGGACCCTGCTTACTCCGCCCTGCTGTGCCCATCTCCTGACTGCACCTACGTTTTGTGTTTCAGAAAGAATTAAGTACTGTTGACTTGCTGGAATACACCACTTGCTGTAGCCTGCACCTCAAGGTCACCCAAGGTCCGCTCACTCTGCACTTGGGAAAGAAGTTATCCTCAGGGTGGTGCGATTGGGAAGTGGTAGGAGCTAGGAGGCGTTTGGGGCTGAATGAACGCTTTAGGTCATGGACTCATGCCCTGGAAGGACTCTCAGGACCCCAGTCTCTTCTTCCTCCACCTTGTTCCATTCTGCCCTTGAGCTGCATGGCTTTCTTCTGCCATGCTCTCCCCCTACTGTGTGCTGCCTAGTCACAGACTTGAAAACAAAAGGCTGAGCAATCAGGGTTAAACCTTCCAAAACCATGAGCCTAAACAATTCTGTTCTCTTTATCAGTTGATTACCTCGGTGTTTGTTATCCTTACGGAAAGCTGACAATACCACCGTGTTTCTTCTGATCTAAAAACTCTTTTTCTCCTCCTTCAAGAATTCTCTTCTTGATTCCTAACTTTACCTATGTTGTTGATTTTTATCCCACAAGACTGAGCACACATTCTGGGAGCTGAGTTTGGCCCTTTTTCTACAATCTTGCATTGCATATTTTACTTTCTCTTTTAAAATTCTATGTTCAGTGCACAGCTTCCTCTCATCTGTTTTTCTATTTAATTCACTACTGTATTAGCACTTTATCTCTTATTCACGTTTATTTTCTTAATATCTAGTACACTGCCTATAAAAGGTTGATATATATTATATAATTATAAATATAAATATTTTCTATACAGTGGATTGTCCAAAAATCCTCCGACCTGCTTTCTACTATTGAAGAAATTAAAAAGCAAAACTAAGCAAAAAGGTAGGGCTAAAACAATTGCACTGTTACCAGTAAAGTTTAAGTAACTGAATACATGCAGATGGGCTTGCCTAACACCAAACTATGAATAAGACAGGCACACTATGCAGTCACAGGAAACACTGGCTGGATTACATCATCATAAACGTCTAATGCTAAATAGTAAGGAGGCCAAGCAAGGCTGTTGCTACACTAATTGAACTTTATTGACAGAATAAAATGGCCATGAGGGAGAAGAAGCATTCTCTATTAGCAGGGCTTAAGAATAGCATAGTAGCCAGGGATTTAGCTCAGTGGTTTCGCCGCCTGCTGTGCAAGCACAAGGACCCGAGTTCGATCCCTGGTACCAAAAAAAAAAAAAAAAAGAATAGCATAGTCTGAGGCCCGGGGATTTAGCTCAGTGGTTCCACTGCCTGCCTCGAAAGCACAAGGTCCTGAGTTCAATCCCCAGTACCAAAGGGAAAAAAAAAAAAAAAGAATAGCATAATCTAATTAGAAACTAGACAGTGAAACTTGTCTTGGGAAGAAGAGAAAGATTATCGGAGAATGGTGATATAATGGTACTATCAATGTTTCATTCCAATGGGTATTATTAATTTAGGGTATGTATTAATAAATTAAATGTTAATCTTCTAAAATTACTTGCATTCCTTACACAAAGTGAATTTTTTCAGTGGTCACTCATGCATAGCAAATGTAACCTTCCAGCAAGCTTATGTTTAGAATAATTATTTGATTTGAGGATTTACTGTTTTATTTTGTGCTTTCCCCCTTAGCAAATGCTTTTGGTTCATAGGAACCAATAGAGAATTCTTTTAACAATACGTTAGTGACAAAAGCCTGAAATTTTGAACACAGCAAGTTGCAAGTTGCCTAGCAACAACCTGATATTCCAAAGCTTAATTTTGGATCAGTTAACCTTGAAGGAACTGCAGAATTAATTTTCCTCATTGCAATATCTTTAAAAAACTACCAGCCCATATCCAAAAGGCCTGTTTCTCAGTTATTCAATTTTTTATATATTCTCTCAGGCATCAAATTATGTTTGCTATTTTTATGTTTCCCAATATTTTCCAGCTAAAAAATATTGTTTTTATTTTAAACTGTAACTAAACAAAACATTTGAGTAAAATCAATTGTGAAGAAAATATTTTAAAATACAACATTTTTCTATTGATATTTCCCACAGCTAGAGAGGATATCAAGAAAATATTCACTGAAGCCTATTCTTATATTATTTCCAATACAACCAACCAAAAGTGTAGCATCCTACAGGAACATCTGTTCATAAAAAAGTTTTTTCCCTCCTCATTTGGAGAGACATTGCTCAGAAAACCATAAAAAGCTGGAGACATTTGTCCCACTATTTCAGCTGTCAAAACTGTAGCTAACAGAACAAATTCTTCCCTTCTTAACTTCGAATGATGGCAACAAAAAATGTTTTTACCTTCTTTATTACTGCCATAAAAATATAAAAATGGGATAAAACTTCACCATAGTGAATTTTTCACCAGCTTTAATACTGATTAAATTGATAATTTATAATAAAATTATACATACATATATGCCTCAGTATGCTCAGTCTTTTACAGACTTAGATATGCCTACCTATATACTAAAAAGACTCAGATACACATATCTATATATTAATAAAAGTAAAATAGAATTTGAAATGCCTAATAAAAATATTCTGCTACAAATTGCTTGTAATAGGAATTATAATTTTTGTGAAGATAATTTGTTGGTGTGGCTGTAGGTTTTTAGTTTGAAAAATCTTATTTTTAAAAATAAATTGTAAAAGGTTATTGCATGCGTTTCAAAAACAAATAACCAGGAATCAACCACCTCATCAAGTCATAATACAAAAATAAATGAACACCTGCCTGAAACATCATGAGAACCCTGTTCTTTGCGGGATTCCATCAGAAAATGCAGTAATCAATTGTAAAGTGACAGTGTTCCACTCTGGAAGGACTTACAATAAGAAGAAGTCGGTAACAAAAGTAAGTTTCTGAATCTACAGCACATTTTGGCTGACGATCACCATCTTTGCATTTCAGAGGACCTGTTCTCACTACTTTCCAGGAAACTATAGTCAGGTGCAAAATTTGGGATAAAAGGGCTCTTTTTTCCCTATGCCTTACCCGCACTTATTCTTCAGTTTCTTCATGATGCCATTCTTTCTGGAGTGAGATGGAATCTTTGTGTTGTTTTAATTTTTAATTTAGTTGTTTTAATTTTTCTAATAGAAATGTAGAACTTTTTTATGTACCCCTTGACCATTTGTACATCTTCTGTGAAGTATCTATACTCATTTAGTTGCCCATTTTTATTGGGTTTTATTTTAAGAGTCTAATTTTTTAAATTATTTGTGTGTTTGAGATATTAGCCTTCTTTCTGAGGAGCAGCTGATAAATTTTTTTCCCCATTCTGTTGGTTGGCTGTGCCTTCATTGTGCTGTTGTTTCCTTTGCTGTGCAGAAGCCTATTAATTTAGTAAATCTCATTTGTTGACTTTTGATGTTATTTCTTTGATTTCAGTTCTGTTCAGAAAGTCCTTGCCGATGTCTATGCCTTCATAAGTAGTACCAATTTTATCCTCCAACAATTTAAGTGTTTCTATTTTAATTTTTAGATCTTTGATCTATTTTAATTTTAATTTAGTACATGGTGAGATATGAATCTGGACTCAAACTTCTGCATATCAATATACATTTTCCTGGCACCATTTCTTTTATATATATATATATATATATATATATATATATATATTAATTAGTACATTTTAGGTATACAATTCATTTACATTTATCATTGGGTGCTTGTACCTGAACATGATGTATCTTAGTTCTTATTTTTTCCCCATTGCCTATGTGCCCTTCACCCCCTCCACCCTTCCCTATTTACATAGATTTCATTTCCATTTTTTTCCTTTCTCCTACTTTTTCCTTTACCTTCTTTCCTTTCCCCTTCCCCTCCTGCCACCCTTAACCCTTTGGACCTTTTCCTATTTCAAATTAGCAATTATTCATTGTAATCATTTTCATCCTTATTTACACTTTCAGTTTCTCACACTAGAGATACTATTCAGTATTTACACATGTGTGTCCTATTTATTTCACTTAAGAGTATGGCCTGAATATGGATCCATTTAGCTATAAATGACTCTAGTTTCTTTCTTTATGGCTGAGTAGTGCTCCATTTTATAAAAAAACCCCACATCTTCTTTATCCAGTTTCCAGTTGATAGGCACTTGGGCTGTTTCCAAGCTTTAGCTATTACAAAATGTGCTGCTATAAACATAGGTGCACATATATCACTGTGGTATGATTCTTTTAATTCTTTGGGGAAGATACCCAGTAGGGGAATAGCTGGGTCAAATGGGACCTGTAGTCCTAGTTCTTTGAGGTATCTCTGTATGGATTTCCACACTGGTTGCACCAGTCTGCACTCCCACCAACAATGGAGAAGGGATCCTTTCTCTCCACACCCCTGCCAGCATTTGTTATTGGTTGATTTCTTGATAGCAGCCATTCTTTTTGTGGTGAGGTGGAATCTTAGTGTTGTTTTCATGTGCATCTCTCCAATGACCAGTGATGCTGAACATTGTTTCATATATTTATTTGCTGTTTTTTCTTCTTTGTCTGAGAAATGCCTGTTCATTTCAGATGCCCATTTTTGAATTGGGTCTTTGAATTTGAGTGGTCTGATATTTTTCAATTCTTTATATATTCTAGACAGTAGTCCTTTGCCTGAGGAACAGCTGCTAAAAATTTCTTCCCATATTGTAGGTTGCCTCTTAGCTCTGTTGGTAGTTTCTCTTGCAGGGCAGAAGCTTTTCAATAAGATGAAGTCCCAGTTGTTGATTCTTTGTTCTAGTTCCCGTGCTACTGAAGTTTTGTTCATAAAGTCTTTTCCTATGCCAGTGTCATTGAGAGTTCTACCTAACTTATCTTCCAGCAAGTTTACTGTTCCTGTCTTGATATTTAGCTCTTTAATCCACTTTAATCTTAGTTTAATCCATGGTGATAGGTATGGGTCTAGTTTTAATCTTTGGCAGGTTGAAATCCAGTTTTTCCAACACCATTTAAATTGAACAGGCTATCTTTCCTCCATTGAGGGTGGTTGGCTCCTTTGTCAAAGATGAGGTGGCTGAGTATGTCTGGAGTTGTTTCTTCATCTTCTAATCTATTCCACTGATCCTCGGGTGTGTTTCTTTGCCAGTACCATGCTGTTTTTATCACAGTAGCTTTGTAGTATAGTTTCAAGTTGGGGATTGTGATACCCTCAGCCATGTCTCTGTTGCCCAGAACTGCTTTAGCTATTCCAGGCCTCTTATGGTTCCAAATGAATTTTGGATTGTTTTCTCTAGTTCTGTGAAGTATATTGTTGGAATTTCAATCAGTATTGCATTAAATCTGTATAGTAGTTTTGAAAGTATGGCCATTTTCACTATATTGATTCTTCCTAACCAGGAACAAGGGGTATCTTTCCATTTTCTTATATCTTCTTCTATCTTCTTCTTCAGAGTGCTGTAGTTTTCAGTGTAGAGATCTTTTGCTTCCTTTGTTTGGTTGATTCCTAGTTATTTCATTTTTTTAGATGCTATTGTAAAAGGAATTATTTCCCGAATTTCTCTCAATGGGTCTGCTATTTGCATATAAGAAGGCTCTTGTCTTTTGCGTGTTGAGCTTATATCCAGCTACTCTACTGAATCTGTCAATTAGGTCTAGAAGGCTTTTGACCGAGTTTTTTGTGTCTTCTATGTAAAGTATCATATCATCAGCAAATAATGAGAATTTCACTTCTTCCTTTCTTATCTTTATTCCTTTTATTTCTTTCTCTTGTCTAATTGCTATTGCTAATGTTTCCAGAACAATATTGAACAGGAGTGGTGATAGTGGGCATCCTTGTCTTGTTTCTGATTTTAGCATGAAAGTTTTCAGTTTCTGACCATTTAGTATGATGTTGGCTGTTGGTTTTTCATAGATAGCCTTAATCAGGTTAAGATAAAGACCTTCTATTCCAATTTTCTGTAGGGTTTTTATCATGAATGGGTGCTGGATTTTGGCAAATGCCTTTTCTGCATGTATTGAGATTATCGTATGGTTTTTGTCCTTGACTCTGTTAATATAGTGTATTACATTTATTGATTTACGGATGTTGAAACATCCTTGCTTCCCTGGGATAAATCCAACTTGGTCAGGGTGTATGATCTTCTTGATGACACTCTGTATTCTGTTTGCCAGTATCTCGTTGAGGATTTTCACATATATGTTCATTAGGGAGATTGGTCTATAGTTCTCTTTTTGAGTTGGGTCTTTCCCTGGTTTTGGAATCAAAGTAACACTTGCTTCCAGGAAAGAATTTGGAAGCCTTGCTTCTCTTTCAATTTCCTTGTTGAGTTTAAAGAGTAATGGCAATATATCTTCTTTAAACATCTTGTAGAATTCAGCAGTGAACCCATCTGGACCTAGGCTTTTCTTTGTTGGTAAATTTTTTTATTACATTTTCAATTTCACTCATTGTTATTGGGGTGTTTCGAATTTCTCTATCTTCTTCATTTAACTTTGGCAATTTGTATGTATCTAGGAATCTGTCCATTTCTTCTGTGTTTTCCATTTTATTAGAGTACAGGTTCTCAAAGTAGGTATTGGTGATCCTCTGAATTTCTGCTGGATCTGCTGTGGCTTCATCTTTTTCATTCTTAATTGCATGGATTTGAGCCTTTTCTTTCCTTTTTTTGATAAAGTTGGCCAAAGGTTTATCAATTTTATTTATACTTTCAAAAAACCAGCTCTTCAATTCATTGATTTTTTTGTATCATTCTCTTAGTCTCCATTGCATTGATTTCTGCTCAGATCTTTATAATTTCCTTTCTTGTATGACCTTTGGGTTTGTTATCCTCTTCTTTTTCTAGGAGCTTCAGGTTCTGCATTAGGTTATTTAACTGAGTTCTCTCTGTTGTCCTAATATGAGCATTCACTGCTATGAATTTCCCACATAGAACTGCTTTCATTGTGTCCCACAGATTCCTGGATGCTGCATTGGCATTTTCATTTACTTGTAGAAACTGTCTAATTTCTTCTTTAATTTCCTCTGTGACCCATTGGTTGTTCAGGAGAGTGTGATTCAATTTCCATGTGTTTGTGGGTGTTCTGTGGTTTCTTATGTTATTGATCTCCAATTTTATTGGACTGTGGTTTGATAACATACAGAGGATAACTTCAGTTCTTTTACATTTACTTAGATTTGCCCTATGAGCTAGTGTGTGATCTATTTTGGAGAATGACCCATGTGCAGCTGAAAAGAATGTGTATTCTGATTTTGTGGGGTGGAACACTCTCTAAACATCTCTTCAGTCCATTTGTTCAATAGCTTGGTTCAGTTCTAGAATTTCATTGTTAATTTTTTTCCTAGATGATCTGTCTATTTGTGATAGAGGGGTGTTGAGGTCCTCCACTACAATTGTGTTAGTGCTTATTTGGTTTTTCATGTCCATTAATATTTGTTTTGTATAGTTGGGGGCATTTGTATTTGGTGCATAAATATTTAGGATTGTCATCTCTTCCTCTTGGATTGTTCCCTTCACAAGGATGTAATGACCATCTTTATCTCTCTTAATTAGTTTTGGTTTGAAACCTACTTTGCCTGCAAATAAAATTGCTACCCCCTGCTTTTTTCTGGGATCCTGTTGTGTGGAGAACTGTTTTCCATCCTTTCACTTTCAGTCTATGAATTTCCTTTTGAGTTAGGTGTGTTTCTTATATACAGCATATTGCTGGGTTTTGCTTCTTAATCCATTCTGTCAGTCTGTTTCTTTTGATTGGTGAATTGAGGCCATTAACACTGATAGTTATAATTGAGAGATATTGACTCATTCTTGCCATGATGTTTTATTGTTGTTGGCTCTTTTCTTATCTTTCTCCCTCTCCCTTTAGTGCCTTACCTTGCATGGTGTCTTCTCTCTGTTGGTCCTCATGGAGTTGTGACCTTCATTGTCTTTTTCTAGGATACTGCATAAAATTGTTTGGAGTGCTGGTTTGGTGTTCATGAAATGTCTCAAGTGTTCTTTGTCATGAAAGTATCTAATTTCCTCATTGGTTTTGAAAGATAATTTTGCAGGATACAATAGTCGAGGTTGGAAGTTATTTTCTTTTAGGGCTTTAAATACTTCAGTCCAGGCTCTCCTTGATTTGAGGGTTTGTGTTGAGAAATGTGCTGTGATTCTGATGGGCTTTCCTTTGTAGGTGAGTTGTTTCTTTTCTCTAACTGCCTGTAGAATTTTTTCTTCTGTTGGGTTTCTGGGATCTTGACTATTATATGCCTAGGTGTAGATTTTTTTTGATCATGGCTGGGTGGAGTTCTACATGCCTCCCTTATCTGTGTGTCCAATTCTCCATCTCTGTCTGGAACGTTTTCTACTATTACTTCTGTGAACAGTTTTTTTAGCTCAATTGTACTTTCTCCTGTTTTTTCATGGACTCCTATCAGTCTTATGTTATTCTTCTTTGCATCATCTAGCAGCTGTTGGACTGATTTCTCATGGTCCCTTACTATCTTAAGAAATCTCTGTTTTCATGGTCCTTAACTGTGATCCTGTCTTCTATATCTCATATTCTGTCTTCAGATTCTCTTAGTCTGCTCTGTATGCTTTCAGTGGAGTTTTTAATCTCCTGAATATCTGTTTGAATCTGTTTCATGGATTCCATTTCTTTCTTATGCTGGATATTCATGGCTTCCAGCATGTTTCTGATGTCATCTATTTTCATATCTGTTTCTCTCCAGAGCCTCTAATCATGTCTTTCACTCTACTCACCATCTCTGTATTTATCTGGGAGATTATTTCTGCTTTGAATTTTTCTAGAGCCTCATGTAGCTGCTTTGTTACTTCCTGTGCTATCAGTTCAGGGTGTCCAGGTTGTTGATTATCCAACTTTTCCACCTCATTTCCCCCAGAATTTCCTTTTTGTGGCATGGAGGCCTGTGTTTGTGCCTTGCTTAAATGTCTTCTCATTTTTGTTTTTGGTACTGTCCTTGGTTTAATTCCTGGGTTGATATTTCAAAATAGCTTAATGCAGGTATCTTTGTTGCTTGTGTTCAAAACCCTTGTGGAATGATTGCTTTTCAGAGGTGTCTTCCAGATATCACTTGTGTTTAGGTTTTGAGGCTCTAATGAATCTGTGGCTATTTTATTTTCCTTATACCAGGAAGGAAAACTGATTAGATCAATCACAACATGTTAAGCCAAATGTTACAATCAGCAATACCATAGTATCAAGTGCAGCTTAGAAAATGACAATTTGTGGTAGTTATTAATCTATCACATTTAACTATGTGAAGTATAGTCCCCTGTGCCTCTGTAGTGAGGGACCAGGTACCAGAAGAGCTGTAAGGTGGGGTGGTGGTGGTGGGGTGGATACGGACTTGGGCCTTGCAGGCACCACACAGCTAAGTAGAGCACTGGAGGAAGGTGGGGCTCCAAGCCACTCCCGGGACCTCACTGTGCATGAAAAGGAACCAGAACACAGTGGAGGAGCCTCAGGCTGCTTGGCTGACCCGAGGAGAGAAGCTCTGGATGAAGGCAGGCCTCCAAGCTGCTCCTGGGCCCTCACGGCTGCCATCATTTCTTAAAGAGCTATATTTTGTCTAGTGAAATTTTTGGTCCCTTTGTCAAAAACCTGGCGGCTAAATGTGTCTGGGGTTCCTTCTGCATCCTCTATTCTGTTCCATTGATCTACATGTCTTTTTAAAAAAATTACTCTGAATGGTTTTGTACATGGACTGAAACAATGCAAATTCAAAACTTACAGATCGGAGTTAGCACTATCATGCATTTCTTTAAAAAGTTTATGGATCTCTAATCAAAACAAACAGGATATTTTGGGTATCTGTCTTGTGAAATGTCACCTACACTTTCCACAGGACACACACCATCATGGAATGTCCTCAGAATGTTTGTCATTGACAAGTAATGGAGTAAAACCTGGAGGCCTTCCTTTCCAATGAAAAGGTACAGACAGGGACAGAAGGGGCTTTGAATGCATGTCTATTTTTATGCCAGAACCATGCTTTTTGTCACTGTAGCTTTGTAATAAAACTTAAAAAGCAGGATTGTGATGCCTCCTGCTTTGCTCTTGTTACCCTGGATTGCTTTTTCTATTCTGGACTCTTCTGGGCCCATATGAATTTTAGGATTGTTTTCGTCTACACTTTTGGCGAGAATGTAAACTGGTACAACCACTAGGAAAATCAGTATGGAGATTCCTCAAAAAACAAAGTATAAATTCCACTGGATCCAGCTAATATCCTACTAGGTATCTTCTCAAAAGAGTTAAAGATTTCACACAACAGTGTTATATGCATACCCATGTTTGTAGCAATAAAATTCAGTTCATAACACCTCAATCTTAGAAGCAGCCTTTATGTCATCAACAGATGAGTGGATAAAAACCATACAGTATTTATGCAACTATGCTATGAAGAGGGATAAATTTGGGTCATTTGTACCAAATGGATATACACTTTCAAACAATGTTACGTGAAATGAATGAGTTAAAGTATAGCGTAGTTTCCCTTATATGAGAAACCCAAAGTATAAATAAATTAAATAGCAAAATAAAAGATAGATGATCATTTCCAATGATGAATGTCATTATATTGTATACCTCAAATGTACCAATAAAATAATATTTAAAAAGATAGATGATAGTAACAGGGAGGTAGACCTTTTGCAATGGAAGGGAACCAAATGATGGGGAAAGGGAACATAAATAATTTACAATGTTTCATATGCATGTACCAACTCTGAACAATGAATGTAATCATTATGTATCACAAATATCCACTCATAAAAATAGAAAAAAGAAATACAATAGACCTATAGAGAAAAACTTGAAAAAATAAATTTTAAACTGATGTCCATGTAAAGATGGAGCTATGTACTTCTCCTGTGATGGATCCTAACCTTTAATCTGCCTTAGTCAAAGTATGGTCAGAGTTTGTTTTGACTCGTATTTACTTGCACTTGTTAGATTTCCATTCTTCTTCAGAAAGATGTAAGGCATTAGAGTTAAATTTCCTGTCTGTACTTGTTATAAAAGTAATGCTTCCTCAATTTAAAAATCATAAACAAAGAAAAGATAGAAAAGAAGAAAACATAATTATTCACAAGTCCAAGAGGAAATCTAGCCCCACAAATATTTTATTGGAAATATCTGCCTTGGTTTTTGATTGTATATAGATGTGTATATTGACATGAAATTCAAAATCATCCTACACTTCTCTTCTATAGTATTTTTCTCTGAATAAATGGTACTAACAAAAAGTATTTGGATCAAAATAAACTAAATTGGTGCATATACATAACACATCTCAATCTTTTTTGCTCTCATCCCTTCCCTCCTCACTCCTCCATCTCATGATGCCTTCCCCACTAAGAATGATCTATGTCCCTACTTCCGAAGAACTATCTTTTATTTTGCTCATTATTTTTGCTCTGGGTTTCTCATATAAGAAGAACAATGTGATAGTAGGCTTGTATGTCTGATGTACATGTAGCAATTTCTCACAAAGTATGTAAAAGTTATGTACTATACACATGTTCAAAATGCTGTAAAATATGTAAAATGTTGACAAAATGTTGCCTGCAATATCATATTACAGTAGAACCCTGAAATTCACTGGGTTACATTTCTAGAGCAGCCATGAATTGTGCAAATTTCAGATATGGTCAGAAAAATGCCTACCAATGCCTATTTTTAGAGTTTAAACCCTAAATATGCTATGTCTCCTGCAGTTATGTAATTTAATGTAATAAAATACTGTCTTAATAAAGCCTTAGAAGGTGCAGGAAATTTTGGGGACATCTTAGGGATTTTAAGGCTTTAAGACAAAACTGAGAACCCTCGATAGCTATACCCAGTACAGCACCGTTATGATGTGGGAATGCTGGTGCATCTGCCTGAGATGAGTTACAGGGCAGCAGCCAATCAGCAGTAAGGAGAACTGAATAATGTTCTCAGATTGGCTACCTGCAGACCTCCTTTACACACACACACACACACACACACACACACACACACAAAGTGCAGGATATTTGGAAGATATTTGTGGTTTCTGTAAAATTGCAGGGTTTTTCAGAAACAGTTCTTAATTAAGTTCTAAGGAAAAAAACCTACAAATGACTGAGGGCAAAAACTTGAAACAGACTTTGCAAGGGTATGCTGTGTGTTAAATATTATTTCCTTATGGATCCTTCTTTGTCCACTGTCTAGTTACTTTCTTATTGCTGAGACAAAATATCCAACACCCACAAATTAAAGGAGGAAAGGTTTATTTCAGCTCACAGTTTGCAGAGGTTTCAGTTCATAGTTGGCTGGCCCCAAGGCAGGGTGGCACAGTAGAAGGGCAGAGCAAAGGAGAAACAGTTCATGGCAGGCAGAAGGCAGTAAAGCAGCAAGCAGCAGCCTGCCTTTCTTCTGTTCCTTTATATTCCTGCCAGGCTACAAGCTTATTGATTTAAGCCACCCAAGCCCAGGGTGGAGCTTAATCATTAATCCACACTTACACATCCTAGATCCAGCCACCTCAAAGAAGCCCCACCTATGAGCCCAGGAGGCTTTTGGGTGACATGTGGGACCAACCCATAGCAATCATAGTGCTACAGGATCCAGAAAACGTATTTTTCTTTTAAAAATTTTTGTTTTGTTTTGTAATCATTTAGACCTACAAGAAAATGGAAAATAGTTCTCAGGTCACTTTCAACCAAATTCCTCTAATATTAAATCTTAAATAACTATATATTGTCACACCCAGAAAACTGACATTGACATAGTATAAACTCACCAATGATCCTTATTCAAATTTCACTTTTTAGGGCCAGGGATTTAGCTCAGTGGTTCCGCTGACTGCCTTGCAAGTGCAAGGTCCCAAGTTTGATCCCTCGTACCAAAACAAATTTCACTTTTTAACCACTAGCAGTTGTTTTATTGTTGAGATCCAATCCAGATTCAGATATTGCAGTGAGTGGCTGTGTTTCCTTACTCTTTTCTATTTTTTGATAGCTCTTAGTCTGCTTTTGTCTTTCATTACTTGGAATCTTCTAAGAAACACTGGTCAGTCATTGACAGACTGCCCTCCAATTTAGTTTATTTTTGTTTTCTCATTATCATATTGAGTTTATGAATTTGGGGCAAGAATGCCTGGCCCTATGAAGCAGCACCGAGTGACGTCATCATATCCCAAAGGATGTATTAAGGGCTTATTTCTGGTGATAATTTCTATAACAGTGTCTGCCAAATTCCTCCATTGTAAAGTTACTGTTTCTTCTTCACTAATAAGAATCTTATGTAGAGATATTTTGACATTATGTATGAATACTATTTCTCATCACATTTCACCTAATAATTTTAACACCTAGAGATTCTCCACTATAAAACAACATTGAGGTATTTGTCCAACAGGTATAATCTACTGCTATCATTCCTGTTACATTTATTCATTGGAATTCTTCTCTAGGGAATTATTGTTCTCTCTTCTCTGCTGATTTGATTGTTCACTTTTATCAAAATGAGATAACGGACTTATATATAAACACATACAAATGCTTGTTCAGATTTAATACACACATACTTTCCACATCACTCAGAAAACCCCTTCGGGAAGCATATTTACTAAATAGAGTATCACAATGTGGCTTTAGTCCTTAGCCTTCAGCAGAGTCAGATATTACTTTTCTAAATTACTGAAGTTAGAACTTTCTTTTTTCACCAGCCTCTACAGTGAGATCTGCTCCATCGTTTCCCTTTGTGTTCTGTTTTAGATATCCCCCATAATATGTTCATTTTGACTATTTATTTAGCTTTTGGATATTTGAAACATCACCTTATTATTGTTTCAACACTATGAAAAAGTATATTCAATGAAGTGAAGCTACCACTTACCTCTATTACCACTTTCTCTTTTGCCATTTGTTTCATCCCGTCCCCTTGTGCTGCCATAAGAAACGCATCTCATTAGTGATGGGTTTGTCTTCTACAATTCCTTCTAGGCAGATACATATCTATTTTCTTTTATCTCTCTTCTTTCTTGAATAATGAATAATACGTGAGAGATGCATTTTGGCATTGTGCTTTTCACCTCCTAAATTGTGTCCACTCTCTAGCTGGTCCTGGGCTATTAGCTTGATCTTTCATGCAGCTGTGAAGGAGGAATCCGTGGTGTAAACACATCATGGTGCAGTGAACCACTCCTCATACATAAGCATTTGCTTTGTCCAGTATTTTGTTACTGCACATAGTTTTGAAATGATTAGTCTTATGGATATGTATTTTCATGTTTAGAAGTTTATTTTCTGGGCAATTACTTAGAAGTGATATAGCTTTGTCAAAACAGACTTTTAAAATATAAATATCCAGAGTGCTCCACCACTCAGTTTCTTGCTCAAGTATAGATATAACAAAGCCTCTCACTTCCATAAGCAAATACCAATCTTTCAGAAAGTCATATGTCACTAAGAACTATGTTGAAAAGATTATGTTTGGAAGTATACAGATTCCAAGGAAGTGAATGAGGAAATTTGAAGTGACTAAATAAATTTCAGGACTAAATTTGTATGAATGAGAATATAAAAGAAGAGATTAAAACAAGAGTAATCGAAACAAATAATATTATCAACACAAGTGCTCAGCTTAGCAGAAACTTGTGTTTCTTGGAAGAGAAGAAGAGAGAGTTCTATTTGATAATTCAAGTTGCTAGCTAATAATTTCACATAACAAGGCAAGGGAAATGTTTTATCCCTTTAACACTATTAAATAAATAGCATTTTAATATTTTCAAAATGTTAATATGTCCTATTATTATCTATCTTCAAATAATTTTTTCTCTGACTGATATTTGATGTTATGAAAAACTAGATTTAAAAATAGATTCATAACCAGAATACTGCACATGATGAACATTTCTAATTAAAAGTTAATGTTTCTTCAAGTTTGCCAGTAGGTTTAATGAACCTCACACATATATACAGTATTATCTTAGCATCACCAAAAGCAAACCAATATCTCCAAGTTAAACATTGGTTCTAAAATTGAAATTTGATTATATCAAGTTATTTATCCATAGAACATTTTCTCTAATAGAATACATGTGTATTTTTATTCTTCCATAAGATATTAGGAGGAGGATTTATAACTATCATTTCTATTTTAATACTGGCTGATAATTTTTATTCATTTGAGTGTGTGAGAGAACAAAAGGCTCAATTCTTGCTATTGTATAGCTTAACAATACCGCAGTGACCTTATGTAAGTCACTTGAGTAAGGCTTTTTCTAAGTTTTTCTGCTTTGTTTTGCTCTTTTTTAAGAGAACATTTTTATTGCTGGGAGCTCTGGATATTTTCTGTCAGAATTTTGCTACAATGTATGTAAATGAAAGTATTGGTGGACTATTGATGTGATGTCACATGTTGATCAGACTGACTGTGACACTTTTGGGGTGTTTAGATGTTGAGAGGTCTGTTCAGGGAGTTTGCTTTCTGCTCAGTGCAGGGAGTGCAGTCTCTCTGTGAGATCTGGGACGTGAAGAACGAACTTTCTACTAGAATGACATAGCCCTGGGGAAAGTCCTCAGTACTGGCTTTTGCCCACAGAATATATTTTATATATATATATATTAATATGTGTAATAATCTATATAATCCATGTTTTCCTGTCATTTAATTTCATGGCCAATTCTTGATGTCTCAATTCCTGATGAATGTTTAATATACTTTATACTAATTCTGGTTGAATTTTTATAGACCTTTAAAAATATACTTATCTGGAATAACTGTTCTCAAAGTGTGCTCCATGAACTCTTCAGAAGCTCCCTTGGTTTTTGTTTGTTTGTTTGGTTTTAATTCATTAAGTTTATTGGTGCACATTAGGTACCCAATATGATGACATTCACCATTGGGAATTTGTACCTTTACATGATGTATCTTGGTTTTTATTATTTTCCCCATTCTCCTGCCCTCCCTTCAACCCCGCCACCCCTTGCTACCAAATAGTTTCTCTGGTATGAGAAACTGAAAGTGTAAATAAGGATCAAAATGTTTAATAGATAATGTGAAATAGGAAGAAAAGGTCCAAAGGGAAAAAGGAAGTGGGAGGGGTAGCGTAAAGGAAAGTAGGGAAAGGAATAAATATGAGACAAGGAAAAACCGGAAACCAAGTCTTTGTTTGTTTTGAGACTTTGTCTTACTATGTAGTTCAGCATAGTTTGAACTCTCTATGTAGCCCACACTGGGCTTAAACTGGTAGAGATTTTTCCTGCCTCAGCATCCTCAGTGCCTCTACCACTCCTTACACCTTGATTTTTAAAAAGAGGCTTGGGAGTTTAAAACTGACTTATAATACTGCTGAGATGTTACTCGTCACCTTTCTCTCAGTCCCTACTGATTACTGAACTGAGTTTTCTGGAGTCTAACGTGACATCTCTGTTTTACCAGCTGTTAGAATGTGCATGCATTCCAAGGCTTCTGGGAAAACTCTAAAGGTTTTAGTTCTACTTTTAATCAGAACCCGACAGCAGGTATAATTCACAAAAACAAAAGCTTTATAGGGCCCTTTAATAAATCTTGACATGGCAAAAGATGCTGAGACCAAAGAGTTAGAAAACTGTCAATTTCAAATTTTCTTAGAATTCAGGAATAAAAAATGAGGAACTCATAACATTTTCTATTATAACCAAGTACCTCTAAACATCATCAGAAAATGTAGGATTTCTGCCAGAACTTTCTTTTAACCACGATGACGTACATCATGAGAATAGGCTATTTACTACCCAAACTCAATTCAAGAAATAAATTATGATTTCCAAAAATACACTTATTTCCATGCCAGTCCACAATAAAAAGTCCTTCACAACTGATTCTAAACTTAGTATTATTTCATCAAAATGAAAACATATTAAAAACTGTATTACTTCTTGGCCTTTTGGCTAGGATCAAGTGTAGTAAAATTTTGCTTCCACTTTTGAAGAGCTTCCCTCCACATTCTAGTCTAGATATTTTTCTGGCTCTCACAGTATATTAGCCTATAGATTTAATATAAAGAGGGCAATATATTTCAGTTCTATATTAGTGATAAAAATTCTTAGTTTAGTACCCAATGCAGGATAAACAAAAATTGCAAGATATCCCAGGAAATACAGATCACTAAAAAGGAAGAGTAGTTTTCAGTTGAACAAAGCAAGAAGAATAATGTCCAAAATGACTTAAAGTATTAATGTTCTGCAAATATTAACTTTGGTCCTTAAAGCAAGATGATGAGTACAAAAGTTGACATACAACTAGAGAGCATGTAACATTTTGTATGGTATCTTATTGCAAACAAATATATGTTAAGATGATTTAATTTATTTAAAGAGTATTTTTAAATACATATAAGTATTTTTATTGGATAAAAGGACTCTAAATTACAGCAAGGCAGTTTTCCTATATTCACTCTGCATAGAATTAAGTATCATGAAAATTATTTATTGATTAAAGAATTAAATAGGATTCACTTTGATTGAGACTTTAGGAAGACAGTGCCTGAGCTAGTGTTTCAATCATATGGAGGAATCCATCAAGCCCCAGTGATCAGAAGAATCAAACTATGTAAAGGTGAATAAGAAGGCAAGACTGTCATCATAACTTCCTCAAATGTCATTCAATATAAAACATTTTTGAAGAAAGAAAGTTAAATTACAGTTGAACAATGATGATGATGCATAAGATAAAGAAAGCAAAGGAGAGGAAGAAGAGGAAGGAGAAGAGAACAAAAAGGAGAACTAGAATAAGATCAATAAAAACGAGAAGTTGCTTGAATTACTGGCCTGTACCACTGACCTCTGTGGAGAAGGTATGTTGGGTGCAATTTACTCCTAAAGTCCTAACAACCATGCCATTATCTCAAAGTCGCTAATGTCAGATGTATTCATAGCATGGACTGGTAACAATAGCAGCAAAAATATTGTCAAAGACTGGAGGATCTGGAAGGAAGCTTGCTTTTACTATCATGTCACTGTGTTCTTGCCTGCCTGTGTGAGAATAAACGGATGCTAGTGTACTTCTGATCCCCCTGTGTGGTGTCCATTGTCCATATCCTGTCTTCTGGAAACTCTTTTTCTAACTTTTCAATGCCACAAATATTGCATCTGTGAACCAATTTCCTTTATAGGCCTCATTCTTGTTATGGAGGAAATGGATTCTGCAATAACACGTCACCATATAACCCCCAAATTCTATTTTATAGACACATGTATGGGAGTCTGCAATAGGCACGCCCTTGAATTGAGGGAAACACCAATCTGTACAACATGGACAGGGTAGTTTAACTGTAGTCAATTAACAAAATCACCTAGAAGAAGATAGATGGAGCCAAAATATGAATAACCACGAAGAATACACATGAGACTCAAGAGTTTAGTCTGTGATAGACACTAGAGAATAATCAGTGTTTAATAAGGAAAATGCCATTTATGGCAGCACTTTAGTGTGACTCAACTTGTCCCTCTCCAAAAGTGTAGTGTAACAAGTATGAACAAGCCATTTGATATACCATGCCTATTATAATTTTATCTGCCATTTGAAAATGGAAAGACAGCTCTTGCTCATGGGTACGAAGAACCGACATTGTAAAAATGGCCATATTCCCCAAATTGTTATACAGATTTAATGCAATCCCAATCAAAATTAAAATAGCATACTTCACAGAGTTAGAGAAAACAATCCTAAAGTTCATTTGAAACATTCGTTATTTGAGAGATGCAAATTAAAACAATGCTGAGATTCCATCTCACTCTAGAAAGAATGGCTGCTATCAAGAAATCAACCAACAACAAATGCTGGCAGGGGTGTTAGGGGGAAAAATAACCTTCTTCACTCTTGATGGGAGTAGTGCAACCACTGTGGAAATCAGTGAGGAGATTCCTCAAAATCTAGGGCTAGAGGTTCCATTTGACCCAGCTAGTCCCCTTTTCCGTATCTTCCTGAAAGAATTAAAAGCATCATGCCACAGTGATATATGCACACCCATGTTTATAGCAGCACAGTTCATAATAGCTAAATTTTAGAAACAGCCAAATTTATCAACCAATGAATGAATAAAGAAGATGTGATTTTTTTATACAATAGAGTACTACTCAGCCATAAAGAAAGATAAACAAGACATTTCTAGGTAAATGGATGAACATTGAGACCACACTCTTAGGTGAAATAAATTAGACACACGTGTAAATATTGAATTGTTTCTCTGGTGTGAGAAACTGAAAGTGGAAATAAGGACTAAAATGTATAATAAATATTACAAAATAGGAAGAAAACATTTAAATGGAAAGGGGAAATAGAGAGGGGGAGGGGGAAAGGAAGGAAAGAGAAAAGGAGAAAAGAAAGATAAAATTCTTTTGTGAATAAGTAGGTGAAGGAGGGTTGAAGAGAGGAGAGGGGAACGGGAAAAAAGAAGAATCAAGATATATCACTACAAGTACAAATTCCCTACGATGCACGTGATCAGTATGCATATCTAAAATGTACCGATAAAGTTAATTTAAAAAATTATACCTGCCATTTTATTTATTTTAGTATTTATTCATGTATTTTATTTTATTGGTACATGTTTATCAGTACATGTACATGCAATTTCCAACCATCCTTGGGAATAGTTACAGCTATATACTGCATCTCATTTCTTTCTTTTTTTAATTCCCTTTGTCTTACCTCCCCATCCCCTCTCCTTCAGTTCCTCTGTCCCAATTTTCATTCCTGTTAATCTTAATCTTATCTCATGTTATGCATATAATCTTTACATCAACTGAGGTGATTAGGTTGCTGTACACGACATTATTCTGCTTTTTTCCCCTTTCCCTCTCTTTACCTTTCATGCTTGTTTTCTTGATCCTATTGCAAGAGATCCATACCCTCTTTCCTTCTATCCTTCCTTTATTATTCTCTTTGTTTGTATGTTGTCTTACTCAAATGAGAGATACCATACGGTATTTATGCTTGTGTGCCTGGTTTATTTCACTCACCATTATATTTTCCAGGTACATCCATTTCCCAATAAATGCCTCAAATCTGTCATTCTTTACAGCAAAATAGTATTCCATTATATATAGATAACACATTTCTTTACATAATTGTCTGTTGATGGCTATACAGGCTGCCTCCAGGATTTAGCTATTATGAATTGTGCTGCTATAAACATGGCTATGTATATATTGCTGTAATATTATGTCTTAAAGTCTTTGGGCAAGACAACTTGAAGGGATATAGCTGGATCGTATAAAATTTCTAATTTCAATTCTTTGAGAAATCTCCATATTGTTTTTCTTAATGGTTGTACTAGTTTACATTCCCACCAGCAATGAAGGAGGGTTCTTTTTTCATTACAGCTACACCAGCATTTGTCATTGTTTGATTTCTTAGTGATTGGAATTCTTTCCTAAGTATGATGGAATCTTAGCATTGTTCTAATTTGCATTTCTTTAATGGTCAGAGACTTTGAACATTTCTTCATATATTTGTTGACCATTTGTATTTCTTCCTCCTTGGCGTGTCGGTTTATTTCTCTTGCCAATTTCCTGATTCAGTCTTTAATTTTAGGTGATTTAATTTTTTAAAATTCTTCATATATTCTAGATATTAGACCTCTGTCTGAGGTGTAGCTGGCAAAATTTTTTTTCACTCTTCATGTTGTCTCTCCACTCTACCGATTGATTATTTTGCTGTACAGAAGCGTTTTAGGCCTATAGAATCCCATTGGTGATTCTTGCTGCTAATTCTTGTGCAATTGAAGTTCTGTTTATAAAATCCTTTCCTATACCTTTGTCTACTAGTGCTTTACCTATTTTATCTTCCAGTAGGTTCAGTGTTTCTGTTTTAATGTTTGGATCATTGATCCATTCCGATTTTAATTTACTATATAGTCAAAGCTAAGGGCCCAGCTTCAACCTCCTGCACCCAGATAACCAGTTTTCCCACCATCATTTATTGAATAGGCTCTTTCCTCCAACGTATGCTTTTGGCACCTTTGTTAAAGATCAAATAGCTGAATATGTCTGCGGTAGTTGCAAACTTGGTTCACTTCCTCTTTGAACTCATCTATTTTCTTCATTCCTTCTAAAAGCTCCTCACAGAGTTCTACTACCTGGTCCTTGTTTTCTTCTGCTTTTGTGGACTGTTGTTCAGCCTTGAGTTGAAAGAACTCAGAGATCTTCTGCTGCCTTGGTTGCCCATGGCCCTTTGCACATCTGCGCACATAGCTGTGTGGTTGTCAGAACCTGCTGGTGGAGTAGACAGTGGGTTAGGTAAGGTGTGGGAGAGTGAAAGGCTTGGGATGAAGAGGGTCTAGGGCTGACAGATGAGAAGATTAAAGTGACTGTGGGGAACTAAATTAAATTTAAACGGGAAATTCACAACTGTGGAGGAGGATTTTAGGTGTTTGAAAAAAAAATTAAAAATATGATAAGAGTATTCCTCTGGGGCTTAGAGCTGAGGAAGCTGGATAGGGAGCTGGGATGAGAGAGAGAACCGAGACAGCTACTAAATCAGGCCCAATGTAAGAAGAAACACACAACTGTGAAAACCTAATAGGCATAAAACTATAAAAGAACATAACCCCAAACTACAAACTACTAAATTGATTTATTTAGAGACAAACAGAAATTCAAATCTGTAAGATGGGAACTCAGAATAAATTTTCCAATGAGACACTGCACATGCGGCTCACATGTAGCTTCTTTGCCCTAGAGTGTGAGCACTCACACCTGACAACCCTCCTAACTCTTCCATTGCTACACTGAAGCAAACTACCCCCAGACCTTCTTTCCACCAGGCTGCAGGCACTCTTTCAGAGTTTGGTCCAGTCTCAATTCTTGGGTAAGGAACTCCTGGTGTCTCTATTCCTGAGCATGGTGGTGGAATTGGCTGACAGATTCACTGGCATGAAATTGTCCACTGAGTCAGGAGTATCTCTATGTGATCCAATTGGCTACAGTAGCAGCAAGCTAATCAGCTACATTGGCATCTGTCTGAGAAAGGCCAAAACATACCATGAGACTCAATTTTAGATCTCCCTTTAACCTCAAGAAGAAATCCACAGCAACAGTGTAAGCGTCATAATAGCCCAAGTATTTATCCCCAGCTAATAAGCACTAAGTGCAATAGTGCAGTATCCGCATCTCCCCTCAGGGTGAAAACAAAAATCTTCAGTAGTAATTTTATAAAATCAATTATCTAAAGCCTGGGGAGTTGGGGACTGTGTAATGCTTCAGGGAGGGGGGAGACAAGAGAAAACATTGCAAGTCTTATGCGATGTGGTATCAGAAGGAGGATATAAGAGGGGGACAAAGGATCCTAATGGTCAGAGAAGTATGTTACATATTTCGATGAAGGTAATGAGGGAAACTGGGTATAAAATGGGTAGTGAGAAATAGGGATGAGAAAGTCTTCTACGACTAGTATAAATAGTAGGAAAAATTGAAGGGAAACAAATGAAAAAGGTCAAGAAGGAAGAATAGAAAAATAGGAAAAGGATAAGAATCAGGAGATTGAAGTCAGGAAAAAGAGATAGATAAAAGTAAGAGGAATAAAAGGAGACAAGGGAGAATTCCTTTGCTCTGTATCAACTATATCGGTAGAAAAAGGCAAGAGGAGGAGAAGTATACGTACACACACACACACACACACACACACTCATGAAAAATGGGAAAATAATGGAATAAAAATAGGGGGACATGAGCAAAGAGGAAAATGCAAAAAAAAGAAAGTGTTCTGTGTGTCTTCTTTCGCACAGCCTAGGGGTAAGGAACAGAGCTCTCTCCAAGACGTGACTCTGCTCACCCTGGGAGTCAGGATGGCAGCCCGCCCAGAATGGTGCTAGATGAAGACATCAGCATACAGCAGGGTGGGGCACTGATGTGACCTTCCAGGCTGCTCCAACTCAGGCTGGACCTGGCCTCCAACGACACAGCACCAGTGCATGTTCACCAGCTCAGCCTTTCAGCAGAATTCCCTCCAGCCCGATCTCCACCTACTGACTGTCTCCTCTGGCTCCTCTTGTGACCTAGGTTTTAGCACTGAGTCCTTCCCTACAATGGGGTCCCTGTCAGCTCTCAGTCCACAATTGTGGCAGCAGGTGCTGGACCATGGTCACTCACTGACTGTTGATTGTGGTAAGGCCACTCTGGAGGTAGCATTCCATGTTTTCCTTGCAGGTTCCAGATGCCGCTGATTCTCTCGGCCTCAATGAGGTTCTCTCTTCTTAATGGAAGGTTCTGTGGTTGTCTCTGAATAGTGTCCTTTGGATGAGAATCTTCAAATTGGAATTCAGACATGGTCACTGCATTTTATTTGGTTGATCTATGCCTTATGTCTCTTGCATTTATGACAGATTCTGCTTCTCTGTGTTTCTCATTGATGTTCTCTGAGTCTCTCTGATGTGGCCCCTCCTCCACTCAGCCCCTTTGGATCTTCCAGGTCCTTCCTTCTCAGTGGATCTTTCCTCAGCTTCTGTGATGAGGCTCTTTCTCTATTCAGTCAAGTTGAATCCCATATTCCAGACTTTTGCCTCCTCCAAAATCAGGACTGTTCTTTGGCTGGCACTTCTGCTGTTCCATGCAGAGGGGAAACAAAACAGACCCAGCTCCAAGCTGGCGGTGGCTGAGCCACAGTGTGGAGTTCACCATCCTGAGGCTATCTGCTGGGGCCGTGGAGCTGTGCATTCCATTATTCATGTATTACAGAGTCAAGTACTGAATGTGAAAAGGCCTGCTATGTGCTGTGAATAAAAAGTAAGTGGAAAAGGTTGAGTTACACTCATTGTTCATATCCTAATGTTATTTTAGCAAATAGATATTCCTTGTATTGTCTCTTTTATATTTTTTGATGGGACTCTGTGCAGCAGGCTTTATTGATAGAAAATGAAAAAGAGGGGCTTGTGGACCCTGTCCCCTTCCGCAGGTGGTCTGGGATGGGCTCTGTGAAGGGCAGAGGTTTTCAGGGTTCAGGAGGACTTATTGGGCCAGGGAGTAAGTACCCAATAGCAGCAGCTGGTGGCCTCTCGCTTCCTCTCATGTTCTTCCTGGGCTTCGTGGTTCAGTGAACTCACACTCCTTGGAGGCCATGTGGACTATAAAGTCCACCACATTGTTATGTTAGCCAAATCCATTGTCATAGGAGGACAGAACTTAACAGAATTGTCATGAAAGGCAATGGCAGCCTCAGCATCAAAGGTAGAAGTGTGGTTGTGCCTGTTACAGCTATAGGAGGAAACCTGGTCCTTCTAGCCCAGGATACCATGTTGGGGGCCTCTGATGCCTTCTTTATACCTCCTGATGGTGTCACACTTGACAGCTTCTCCAGGTGCCAGGGCTGGTCCAGAACCAACACATGGGGAGGTCAGATACACTGATGGCCAAGTCAGTCAGCTCCTTATTCAGTCCGGGGGTGACCTTCTCCACAGCCTTGGTAGTGCCCGTAGACACAGTGATGGTGCTCTGGACAGTCTCACAGCCTACATGCTCCATCTTCCTGGAGATGAAATGCACAGCTTTCTGGGAGGCATGACAGCCTGCACTGTGGTCATGAGTCCTCCATGAGGCCGAAGTTATCATGAAGGACCTGGGCCAGGAAGACCAAGCAGTTGGTGGTACAGGGCCTTGCTGGCCATTTTGGGGAGCTGTCAGGCTTCTCATGGCTCTTGCCCAGCACAGACATGGGGACATTAGCAAAGGCCGGCGAAGGTGATTTCCTTGGCTCCAGCCTTCAGCTGAGCCCTGACCTCACCATGGACTTGGAGATACCAGCGGGCCACACCAGCATCACCCTGTTGGATATTGATGGGATCTTCCTCTGGAAGGTGGAGCTGGGCCTCCCAGTTCTGGCTGGCTTCTCACTCTCAGCCTCAACTCTGCCACTAACCTTGCCATGGTGGAATCCCACTGGAGTATTTCCACCCTGTAACACAAGGCACGAGACAATATCTGCTTTGCCAGAGCTGAAAGCAGCTGTGGTAACGAGGTACCCAATAGATCCAAATCCATTTACTCCAGTCTTTGCCCACATGTCTCAGGGATTTGGCTGGCATTGCTCCATAAAGTGCCGGCAGCATATTCCTAGGAAATAGAGGCACAAGGGGACATGGATGCCTGGTATAATAAAAGGATGATTAGAAGATAGGCCATTCCCTCTTATATCCTTGACCACAAAACAGCATCCAGTAATAAATAGATATATGAGGTGAATCAGATTAGAGTAAGTTAAATTAAATATTAAAGACATGTTTATAATGTGGTTTTTCTATGCCAGCAATTTTTTTAGTATTTACTATGAATTATATTGTTTAATCTTTACCAAAATATTACAAAAACTCATTTCTTTTTCTAATATTATACATATTTTTCTGTTAGCTATATAGTATTAACAATTTCATATTAAAATGAATTTGTTCTGTCTTCCAACTACTATGGTTCACATAGGAAAGAGATATACATTTTTATTTCAGAGTGATAGTAACAATATAAAAACACTGATAATATAATTTATTTTGCATTTTAAATATGTAGCACTGTACTAAACACTTTCAGTACATTACTTCATTTAATTCTTATATCAACCTTTAAAATTAAGTTAGTATTATTCCATTAAAGAAAATTAAGCAGCTTTCCATAAGTTAGTTAAGCACCTTGCTCAAAGTCTTCCAACAATAAATAATTCAGCAGAGTTCAAGATCAGGTCCATTGGACTACAAAATTGGTTTCTATGAACACCTAACTTTACTGTAAATAGCACACAGAAAGAGATTCAGTTAATGTCTATATATAATATATATATATATATATATATATATATATATATCAATTGAGTCTTAGCATTGCAGTAAAATTTTCACATGGTTCCTACGAGCTGCAAGACCAATCAAATTCATAGTATCTGGAACCTTCCCCACATGTATACTGATCTGAGTGTATCCCATGTGGTGATAAAGCACATATATCTCTGTATGATAAATTTGACAGCTAGTTTCTTAAGCAGTTTTTTTTGTTTGTCAAGATCATTCCTGCAATTCTGAATAAGGCTCCTCGATCACGCCAGTTACTGTGCCCGCTCGTGTTCAGAGGGGGCTTATTAAGCTCCGATTCAATTTGTCTGTTGCAAACTGAAGGAAGGGATGCCTAAAATTCGTAGTGCAAGATCTGAAAGATGACAAACGAGGCCGCACTTTTTAAGAATATTTAAAGTATTTTCTTTTGGTTTTATTAATCAGAATGGACTATCCTGCAGTTTTTAAATAAGATAGTTTCATTTCTAACCCACGCCACTGTGTGATGATGCAGGGTAGGAGTTTCCTGGGTAATGAGGAAGCAGGAGACCATGCTGGCTCCCCTCTTGGCTCCTGGCCTCATGGAGCAGTTGTCTCCCTGCACAAATGAAGCAAGGAGGCAATGTGAGCAAATATTGCATCAATTCCTAATGGCCTAAGAACAAAAGCAATACATCACCTCAGCTTCTTATCATTGAGATATTTAATTCTGTGGCATAATCCAGAAGCAAAAGGACTAGGAATTGGGAAAATAGCATGGACACTGGGTGCACAATAGTAATCTCTGCCAAAATATTCTCTATCCTACAAGATTCTTTTCCTTTAATATGAGAGGTCCCTTACCACTGTCTTTTTGTAACAGATCAGCCTGATTCTCATCCAGATATTCCACAGAGATTCTTACAAACCAAACCAAAGTTGCAATGTTGTCTAAGGAAAGGAAGCATAAGGCAAGCCTGTTCTTAGTTCAGTCAAAGTCACGTCTCAGGAGTGAAAATGTTGGAAGTAGATAGGGATTTGAGGTCAAATCGCAAACAGCAGGTTGTTCATTTACCAGTAGTGCCCCCTTTCTACAGCGCCCTCTGCACTCATCAGCGATGTCTGTACCAGAGGGAGCCGCTGCAGGAGAACCAAGCTCGCTGAGATCTTGTTCCCGCCCACTTGACATCTGCAGACTCTTGTGGCAGTTCAAGCAGAAGACACAACATCTCACTTGTGAATATTCCTTTCCACACAACATATTATCCTCTACTCTCCTCTTGGTTTAAAATTTTAAAAACCAAACACTAAAAAAGAATAAAATTTATATTCTGGTAATTTAATTACTTTGTCATTCTGATGCTCGAGGAATTGATCAGACTACAGACACTGAGAATCAGGAATCAATGTGAATATCTCCATGATACTCAGTTCGTGAGAAAGAGACACAAGAAAAATACTCAACCAAACTGTGTGCCAAATAGTTCACAATTAAGGAATTATTTTATTTATTTTTTAAGGAATTATTTTTAATGTATTTCCACACATTTGACCCAGTGCACTGCTGAAACTGTGTCTTCCAAGAGTGACATTGTCTCGCTGTAGAATATCATGAATAGACAGCTCATCTTTAAGTTACAATCTGGTTTTTAATATCTGGAAAAAAATTGTGTTCGTGTGCTTTGGTTGTTGTTATTCTAGTGTGTTCCCACTTCTTCATCTTCACACCAAATGGGGCTCTGGTGACAGCACTTTTGTACCATTTTGCTGTCATCTGTCTTGATCTTCGATCACACGGTTCGGTTTTCTGGACAAGGTCTGCTTTCTTCTTCCTTGTCATGGAAACTAACAGTCATTGTCCCCTTCCCATTTCAAATAACTCGTTTTCTGTGAAGACCTTCCCCAGAGATGGCTAGGAGTTCAGGCTTCCGGGTATCTTCGAATCAACACCTGGGTGTTGTAGTAGCTTGCAGACATACATTTCTGAAATCCCAGAATCATGCTCTGTAATGTTTTCCTTCCCTTGTTGGGGACACTGCCCAGGGGAGCTTGCAACTCAGCAGCCACACCATTATCATTTACTAAATGAAAGTACTTGTTTCTGTTACACTTAGCATTGGATGGATTACTTCACTTGTATGGCTATTTTTCTGCATAGCTACTTTATTAATGGTCTTTTCACAGTTACCTCTGAAATACTGAAAGAAAACAGCCTTTTAACTCTCTAATCCAAGTAACAATTTTTTCACTTCATATTACAAATACTTGCATAATTAACATTTAACCCTCTTCAGTATAGCATGAAATATTTATTTTGTGTAACTGTAATATATCTTTATTTAAAGGGCTTTACTATAAGGTTTTCTCATGGCTTTATATATATTCACATACATATAAATGGGGGGGTGGCCAAAAAACTGTATAAATCAGGAAAAGAAAAGCTTCTATAAATACTTTAATACTAAATTTATTGAGGCATCATGTGATTAATACCATTTACCTTTGGCTTCTACAATTACAAGAGGTGCTCAGAGTGGTAGCCATGAGCTGCCAGACATTTATTAGTATGGTGAACTGCTGAAGTCTGAACTTTTGCTTCTCTCTCTCTCTCATATACATAATATATATATACACCTTGATAATAATGTAGCAAACAAATTATATGTATATATGTCTATCTATATATGAGCTAAATGTTTCTATAGAGCTTTTATAGTTGGAACACAAATATTCTAACTCATTTGTTAAATAATAGCCCATTTGACAATATAGGGCTGAAGGAAGAGAAAGTACATGAAATTGCTAGAGATTATTAGTGAATAAAGCCCAAAACCCAAGAAAACCCTGTCATATGTGTTGTCCCTACCTGAGTCACATGTAAGGAGCAGAATATATCCATTCCTTTTTATTTGTTATTGAAGTGTGCTTGAGTACCACCTGTGTTTGCTATACTGTGCTGTTTTGTTGGAAATCTCAGACTGCACTGTCAGGTTTTTCTCAGTTTCACCCTTGCATCTGGTATTCAAAGCTGTTTATCTGATGAATAATAAGTGACAAAACTGCTCCATACACAGCTACAATGCAAACTAGAACTAGGTAATTATACAACTAGAAAGTCATGTGATGAGACATGGCAAAGTAGGCATTTGTCTTTCATTCTTAAGACTAATGACAACCTAATGCACCTGTCTCAAACAGCTAGATTGTGTTTCTCTTTCTGCTCTGCTGAACAGTTCTGTTGCAGGCCTTGGACCAACTCACCCCAGTTTCTTGCTTGTAAGTCTCAAGAATAATTGCAATTCTGAGCACAGTGTTTTGAAGTGAGTGGCACTGGCTGGAGCATCTGGGGCTCTGTCCTTTCCCCACTTCTCCCCAGGATATGATGTTCCCTCCATACTCCAGTCCAGGGCTCATGTGACCTGGGGTGGGGTATAAAGCCCACAGCTGCCCACTCTCCAGAGTCTACTGGTTGTGGTACGAGGGGGTCACACATGTGCACCCCAAGGTTCCTAGGCAGATTTCTTGAATCTCAAGGGACTAATCCTAGGCTTCTGTTGTCCCTTGCTACCTATCTGAAGTAATAAATCCATTCCTTGTAGTGTGTTGCTTACACACAAGCTGGTGTCACCAGACACAAACACTTTAGTAGCTATAACATGCTAAATCTGCTTCACATCCTCAGCCAGTCACTGAAGCAGAATTAGGAAATCAGGGTGAAGACACAGAAACTGACCAAACCCTCATGAACATCATGTTCTGAGAGCTCAATATTTAATCATAAATATTACCTAATCAATTACAAATACTCAGCGAGGTATAAGTGGAGGTGCAAGATACCCAGGTCCTAAAAGATAGACAATATACCAGATGACCATCAGAAGCTACGTAATAAAGTTAAAAGAAAGTAAAATCTTGAGGTGACTAACTAACTAGTACCACAGTCACTCTTCATGATAAAACACAGGGGAAACAGGAAGGGGAAATGGCGCAAGTACAAGACTCCCCTTGCATGAATGTGTAAAGGGTAAACTTGATTCTTTAAAAAAATAATTTATGAGAAATTAAGGACTAAATGCCTACATTTCTTATTAACCTAACTAAGAAAATTTTATTTTTGTTCCCTTCAGTGAGAGGAATTAATCATTCAGTGGAACTCATAGGGCACAGCAAAAGAAGAATGAGTAGAGGTGACAGGGAGGCAGACTTCAAGCCAACCTAAGGAAGAATTAGACCAAGCACAATTACCCAGATGGAAATCACTCGCTAAAAATGCAGGTTGATGGTTCCTTATCAAACAAATATGAGACCAGAAGTGTTTTGGGTTTGTTTAGGTTTTGGGAAATTTATAGATAGATAGATAGATAGATAGATAGATAGATAGATAGATAGATAGATGGAGATAGTGTGAGATTTTTTAGAGATGGAAGCCAAAACTAGACATGCGATTCATATATGTCTTATTTATACCTAACTCCCATAGCCTAAGAGATGTACAGTATTTTTATTGGACCTGCATGTTGACTGGGACTTATTCCATGAGGTCAGATGTAGAATTTTCTATTTGTGGCATCGGCTTGGTGCGCCAAAGATTTAAAATTTTGAAACACTTTCCATTTCCAGTTTTTTAATTAGAATTGCTCAAACTGAAGTAATAGTAACCAACTTCATTATGGTGTTTAGCAATGTATAAATGATTTTCGCTTGTACTTTTTGGTATCATGAAAGAAGTTGGAGGCAGACACTGTCTTACCAAGCTTAATGAAATTCTGTCTCTTGCTTCAGAAGGCATTGAGGTTTGCATTGTGAGTGATATACCCCAACCATAGTGTTACTTAAGAGGAGGACTTCCGTGGAAGGATTTGTGGCTGGGGGGGTGCCATGTAGAACCTGAGGTAAGAAACCTTTGTTTCCACAGCCAAGCGAAACCTTTCAGGAATCATTTTCATCCGACAACTCTTTTCATTATCTCCATTTTATAGAGCAGAGAATTAGAAAGATTAAGTTAATCCTTTCAGTCATATCTAGGAAGGATGGAGTAGGACTTAGACCCAGAACTAATATCGTAGAGTTATTTCTTTGGCACTAACGTAATTCAAGAAGAGACAGGAAATCGATGTTGAGGATTTTCTTAGAAAGAGAGTTAACCATGAAAAATAAGTTGGGGATTCAACTTACTTTGAACTGAGAAATCAATAATTTTATGATCCTTAAGATTTAGTGACAGTTCTGACCCAAATGGGCAGTTCAAATTTTTTCAAATTAACATCTCTTATTTTATATCTCTTTTCTCTTAAGTTGAAAGTCTTGAGTCTTGGGGTCAGGGACTTAGCTCAGTGGCACCGTGCCTGCCGTGCAAATGCAAGGTCCTGAGTTAGATCCCTGGTACCAGAAAAAAAAAGGAAAGAAAGTCTTGAGTCTTACCTATATTATCAGATTTATATACTGGCTTTTCCTCAGCTTTAACAAATCATATAGATAAAATAATGCTCAAATCATAATGCCAATGTACAATTAAAATTTAATAATTGAATAAACTTTAAGGGTGTATTTTACAATTTTTACCTTATAAAATATTTTATTTAGAAGTTCCAGGTTCAGGATCTCATGGAACAGTTTTAGTTTTCTGCATATTATGGTATTGGTATACTATACAATTAGGTTCATTTCTACTCATTTTTATTTTTACACTTTGCTTCATCTTTAACATAAACTTCGGAATATGGGGCTGGAGATTTAGCTCAGTGGTTCTGCCACCTGCTTTGCAAGAGCAAGGTCCTGAGTTCGATCCCCAGTACCAAAAATAAACAAATAAATAGATAAATAAATAAATTTCTGAATATGAAAGTACTATCAATGTAAATACATATGTATATGGAAAGATGTATACCCTATGAAAAATGAATTAGCAATATTTTGAAGTTCAAGCTGTGTTTACCTTTTTTACTATAGCAATCTCTCTTAGAAGAGTCTATCCCAAAGACACATGGCAAAAATAATTAATTATCTGTACATTACTTTATTTTTGAAATTATTTTTAAGAGAACACAATTGGAACTATCATATTAAAATTAAATGAGAAAAGGATAACTAAATTATACCAATATATTTATTATGTTTTCCCTAAAGGATTGTCAATGGCATATAATTTCAAATTTAGGATTTCTGTAAATATTACAAATGCATAATAGCACCAAAGCGTAGTTCTAATTAACATTTTCCTTAGGAGTGAAGTTGAGCTGTATTTGTACCTGCAAGTGCCTTTTCAGTTTTCTTTTTTTATAAGTAGTCTATCCATATCTTTTTTCTACTTTTAAATTCATTTCTTAGTTTGCTCATCTTGATTTTTAATAGCTAGTTACATATTTGAGAATCAGTTCTTTGTAAAATTTGTCAATATTTTTCTGTATTTTTCATTTGTCGTTTGATCTCACAGCAATCCGGACATGTGAATATTTTATCTTTGTGCAGCACCCTTTTCCTGTGGTTCTGGGTGTTGAGGTTCTGTGCTGTGGTTCTCTACACTCCCTCTTCTGTTGCACTGCTGAGCTGGTCCAAATCGCTTCTGATCCATGACCTTCCCAGCACAGGGTAGTTGATCCACAAAGCTTCCATGTGAACTTGGACTTGTGAGCAATAATAAACTTTGAGCTAAATTAAGCCACAGCAGACTAATTAGACCTTACACTGTGTTCCTAGTAATACTCATTGAACAGTCCCTTTTTCCCTTATGATTTGTCATTTCCCAATTATCTCACATCACACTCCCATGAAGACTAGAATCTATGTGGAATTTTGAGTTCTGTTCCATCGATCCATCTGTATATATGAGTTCATTTAATATATGTTGTAAAGTATAGATGGCTTTTGCACATTTTAATGTGTATAATTGCCTTTTGGACTTATCTTGCTTCCCACACAGAGTGAAGTGTTGAGGGAAGCCTTTTTATATTGAAAATTTTACATGATATGTTGAAGTGCGAAGCAGTAATCAGGAATATGTTTCATTTAGCCGATGTACCCTGAAGCATCCAGGTACTTCAACACCTGTGGGTAGAAGAGCACGTCAAGAAAATATTATGGTCTATGGAAAAGAATCAATTGGATATGACAATCTATTAAGCATAACGTGAAACTTTGAATAATATTGCAAAAATATAAAAAGTTTAAAGTATTAAGAACATAATAGGAGGCCTGGGATTTAGCTCAGTCATTCCGGTGTCTGCCTCACAAGCACAAGGTCCCAAGTTTGATCCCTGGTACCAAAAAAAAAAAAAAAACATAATAGGAAACAGGGAGATCAGTCTTCTGCTAGGAAGGGAACAGAGATGGAGAGAGGGAGGAGGCAGGGAAGGAGAAGGGGAATAAAAATAGTCAGATGTGTTATGTGCATGTGCCAACTCCCAGTGGTGAATGCAATCCTTATGTGCTGTAAAAGTGTTCTAATAATTTTTTTTTTGGTGTCGGGGATTGAACTTGGGACCTTGCACTTGCAAGGCAGGTGGCAGGATCACTGAGCTAAATCCCCAGCCCACTAATACATTTTTTAATAATTAAAAATGTGGGCTGGGGATTTAGCTCAGTGTTTTCACCCCCTGCTGCACAAGTGCAAGGACCCGAGTTTGATCCTCAGTACCAAAAAAAAAAAAAAAAGACAAAAAAACAAAACAAAAAAAGTATCTTAAGAAAAATACTATGAATATAGTATTAGAGAGATATGTGAATAATAAATTTCTTAAAAGAATGCACAAATGATAATTATCTTGCTTATGGTGCCTTTTGACTATACCAATTTTATTGAACCTTAATCTGAATAAAAGAAAAGAAAGACAAATATTATGGGGCACCATTTTTACAATGTACCTAAAATAGTCAAGTTTACAGAGACAGAAGGTAGGTTGGCTTGGCAGGGGCCAGGACAGGACAGAGAATTAATTATTCTTTAATGGGCATAGTATTTCACTTCTCTGAGATGAAAGAGCTGCTAGAAATACATGGAGGTTATGATAACACAACATGAACATACTTGGCATCACTAAACTGTACTTCTCAAGATGTTTAATATGATAAACTTCTAGCTTATGTGTATCTTGCCACAATTTTATTTAAAAAAGAAAACATACCTATGAAATGCATAGTTAGATAAATTCTAATAATTATCTATACTTTTGTATCCACTACAACAATCAATATATAAAATTTTGCTTCTTCCTAGGAAAATAAATCCTATTCCTTTGTGGTCAGTTTTCTCTCCCAGCCTCAGGCAATCTCTGATATGTTCTTTGAGGCAAAGCATTTGAAAATACTACATAAATGACATCACACACTACCTATGCTTTTTGACTATTGTTTTTTATGCAGCAAAATGTTGGAAATTCATCCATGTTTTTACATGTAAGCATTGGTTCTTATTGCTGACTGGGGTTTCAAGTTTAGACTATGTAGTCTCTTGATACTATTTTTGTTTTTTCAACTTTTGAGTTTATGAATAAATTACACAGAGAAACAAGGAGAATTTTAGATGCTCATAGAAAGCTTGAGAAGTCTTTTGTGCTTCCACATGAAGCTTAGGATTTTCCTTTCTAATTGTATGGAAAATGTCATTAGGGTTTTGGCAGAGGTCGCCTGAATCTGTAGATTGTTCAGGGTAATATGAACATCTTAACATTATTAACTCTTCCAATTCAAATGCAGGTTATCTTGCCATATTTGTATGTCTTTGGCTCTTTCCACCAATGCCTTACAGTTCTTAGCATACACATTTTTCATCCCCTTGGTTAAATTTACGCCGAAGTGTATTGTTTGTACCTATCATAAGTGGAATTATTTTTTCACTTTCTGCTTTTGGATTTCTGCTCCTTGTTAGAATATAGGAATGCTATTGATTTTTGTATGTTGGTTGTCTCTCTTGCAATTTTACCAAATTTGGGGTGTTCTATATATATAACACAGTTTTGTCTTTGAATGAAGATATTTCAACTTCATGTCCAATGTGATGACTTCTTTTCTTTGCCGATTGCTCTAGCTAACATTTCTAGCACTATGCTGCACAGAAATGGCAAGAATGGGGATTTTTGTCTTGTTGCTGATCCTAGAACAAGAAGCTCTTAACGTTTTACCACTGAATATCATCCGAGTTGCTGCCTGTATTGTGTTAGGGTACTTTCCCTTTAATTTGTTGGGACTTTTTCATGAATAATATTGAATTTTTGTCACATCTTCTCTGCATGTATTGAGATTTTCGTACATTTTGGTCCTTCATCCTGTCAATGTGGTATAGTGCACTTACACATTTGCTTCCATTGAACTACCTTTCTGTTGTCAGGATGAATCCCTCTTAGCAATGGTGAATAATCTTTTCTAATGTGGTGTTGAATTTGGTTTGTTCATATCTTGCTGAGCACATTTGATTCTATGTTCCACATAGATATTGGTCTACATTTTTTCTTCCTTTGTTTTGTCTTTTCCTGCTTTTAGTATCGAATAACACTGGCCTTGTTGAATACATGCAGAATTACATATCTTCATTATTGTGTGGTAAATTGTAAATAATTGGGATTTTTTAAATGTCTGGTTGAATAAAGCCACCATGTTCTGTTTTACTTTCATTCATCTCATTATTTATATTTGGGCTGCTCAGAGTTTCTATCTTTGTGATCCTATTTTGATAGGGTTATGTGTCTCAGAATCCAGTTTTCTGGAACGTAATTGTTCATAGTAATCTCTTATAAACAAAAGAAATACAAATATTTCTCTCGTATCAGTTGTAATATCTCCTCTTTTATTTCAGAGTTCACATATTTGAGGCTTCTCTTTTTTAATGTAGCTAAAGGTTAGCTAACTTTACTTATCTTCTCAAAAAAAATCTCTTAGTTGCATCGGTCTTATTATGTATCTCTTCTCTACTCTTCTGTTCTGTCCTTTATTAGTTACTTGTTCCTGCTAAATTTGGGCTTAGTTTCCTCTTGATTTTATGGTTGCTTGAGGGGTAATGTTAGAGTGTTTGTGATCTTTCTGCTTTTTTGCTCTTGCATGTATTGCAACAAAATTCCCCCTCTGAACTGTTTTTGTCATAACTCATATATCTTGGTGTGTTGGATGTCACAATTGTTTGGAAATGTTTTCCTCATTTCCCTTTTAATTTATTCTTTGACTCATTGGTTGTTTAGAAACCCCACCACCACCAAAATACTCTTGAGCAAAAGAATGAGTTGGATGAATCCTTCTATGTGACTTCAAAATATACCACAAATTTCTAATAATCTAAACAGCATGGTATTGGAAGAAAAACATACATAAATCAGGGGAACAGAAGAGAGGACTGGGGAATAAATTTACATATATATAGTCAATTGATTTTCAACAAAGAACCTATAGTCCCTTTAATGGATGACATTGGGAAAATTGGATATCCACATGAAGAAGAATGTTATACAAATGTATATTACACAGTAAATAAAAATCAACTCAAAATACATTACAATCATGAATATAAAACCTAAAATTGAGATGAAATCATAGTGGGAAATTTCCATGACATTGACTTGGGCAGTGGTTTTCAGATCTAACCTGAAAAGCACAGGAAACGGAAAACAAAAATAGACAAGCAGGATTACATCAAACTAAAATACTTCTCCAAAGCATGGAAATAAGCATCACAGTGAAGGGACAACCCAGAGAATGGAAGAAAATATCTGTAATCCATACATTACATGAAGGTTGGTATCTAAAATATAATGAACTTAATAACAATAAGAAGTATATGATTTCATGTATGGAGATCTTCATTATTTTGTACAAATCTGCCACTCCAGTATGAGCATGTGCTATAGTTCATTCAATGATACTTTTATGTGTGAATATTTAAGTTGTTTCCAGTACTTTTAATATTGCAATTAACATGAACTTCATGACATAAACTTTTGTGTCCATAAAATTTTGTTTGTGTGTGTTGGGGATCGAATTTGGGACCTTGTGCTTGTGAGGCAGGCTGCAGAACCACTGGACTAAATCCCCAGCCCCAAATATTTTTAACCTATATACTTTTAAATCTATTTAGTTTGTCAATAATTATGTTTAAATATTATCATATTCATATTTGCAAAAATATTGCAAGTCATATTTTGTAAACTTACTTTTTTATGGCTACTATGTGACCGTCTCATGTTCATTTATAAGCAAAATGAAGAATGTGAGCTGAGTAACTATACTATTAATAAGATCAACCACTAGTTAACTGTATTCAGTGAGTATTGACAACAGATCGATGTCAGCAAGGACAACTTAGAAGTCAGTCTGTTCTTTAAATAGAGTAATACATTTTACTATATTGCCTTTAGCATTGGAAAAAAGGATATGGATGTCGATCAACTTTTCAGACATGACAGTGAGATAGATAATTTGTAAACTGATGGATATATTAGTTACTTGACATTTTTACAATAAGGATATTACTTATGAAACTAATTACTCTGGCATGTTAAAAGAGAAAGGAAGAATTTACTCAGGACGGTTGTGATTAGCGTCAACACTACAACAGGGCTGAGAGTTGGACTAAATTCTCAACCCAGTAGAGAGAGTCGGATTTAGAAGGTCAGTGGGTAGAAAATTACTAAGAGAAGAAAGACATCAAGATCAGGGGCATTCATGTTAAACTGACTTAAGGTGATTTTTGCTGAAGACAGACCAGGATGATTAGATGTTGAGGGTGGGGAATGAAGAAGCCTATCCTGTACTAGTAGTAAGCAGATATCAAGGAGGGCATTCTCCGTAAACTGAATGGGATTCTTGCTAAAGTTTAGCTATGCAAGAGTTGTAAGCATGGGGTCCAAGGTTGAGGCCTAGAGTTGAAAAGAGTATGATTTATGATTAATATTTGGTCAGTGAGAGTCTTTGTCATCATAATGGCTACAAAATATTAAAAATGAAAAGGAAAGCAAAAGAAGAATTTTTAATGAATCATTCCATTCATTACAGAAGAAAAAAAGTGCATGAATTCAGTCAAATATTTGAGTACCCATCACGGATCACAACAAATTACTTACTGCAAAAGTACTGTACCATGATTAACATTGGATGCTCTGTAAAGGAGTGTTATCAATGGATATTTGTACTGACGGTTCTGGAAGAGAGGGGTTCTCAGTTGGTCCATAAAGCCCCTCATTTTTGAGGGAGGACCTGAATTAAATATGAAGAACAGAGTGGGGAAAGGGCTGTTTTCTGTTTAGAGTCACATTTTTCTGTGAGATCCAAGAAAGGATGCAAAATATTAAGACTGTAATGTAGATAGATGTAAATGGTGAATAACACTTACAGTGAACACCTGGAATAGAAATGTACTTGCTTCTAACTGAGGTAGAAGAAAGAACTAACATTGAGCTTTCTCAGGTCAGCTGTGTCCCTGAAGTTGGAGCAGGAAGCATTGGATATGGAAAAGCTCAGTGAGCAATTACTCATAATTTGCACACAAAAGCAATTGAGCTTGTCAGACTCAGGTCATTTAATATTATATCAATCTGCATATTGCCATTAATTGATTAGCTGTGGGAAGATTTAAATAAATACCTGCTTCATATCATAGAAAGATCAATGAAAATTGAGAATTCTAAATCTCATCTTGTTAAAATATCAGCTATTAGAATTTCTTAATTTAAGCAAATGGCAGATCAATTGTCATGCCCTATTGCATCATAATAGTGCATTATAAACATTTAAGCCAAATTTTCCACTGAACAGCAAACAAATAGATAAATATAAAAGAACCGTGGGCAGTCTATCAGTCAGGGCTCAGTCAATAAAAGAGAAGCCATTCAAGATATTTCAATAAGAAAAAGATTTAATATAGACAAATAAATGTTCATGAAGCCCTTGGACAGATCTGAGCCTGTGGGCCAGTGACAAGCACAACATAGTGTTCAGGCCTACTGCTGTCTCATGGACTAAGGAAGTCAAAGGTCGCCAGCAATGCAGAAAACTACTAGCAAAAATGTCTATCTCTGGTCTTCAGACAGATGATTTTGAAGAAAAGACTGAAAGGAATTTGCAGAATAGCATATTTCTTCGAATACGCAATTTGTTCATTTCTGACAAAAGAATGTCTACCTGCTTTCTTTTTTTCTTCCGTGTCTCGAGTATGCACCTCTACCTGGTATGTTGTCCTTCACCATGGCTACAGAGAGGGGTATAATGAAGAGTGGTGATGCTGGCATGCCAAAATTCACCTGGTAATGAGAGGCATTGTCCTCAGATTCAGAGACATGGGCAAAGATAGTTAAAATATGATAAAGTGGTGGTTAACAGTAATCCTCTGGGAACAGTTCTAGAGAGTTTTCAACAAGTTTGATCATCCATTCTAGTTACTGTCATGAATATATCTGTGCCCTATTAGAGCATGTTCTAATTAATCTGCATAATACCTTCTTTTATGTCATTCTTTCAAATATGTCTTCTGACAGACTTATCATATGTACATTTATTTGCTGTAGTTCCCTAGATTCGGCCTTACAAAAGGATATCTAATATATGATTGGTGAGTAACACTTAAACTCTTGTTGGGTTAAAGTTATGGCAAAATATACCAACCATATACCTGTTTTTTTACCTCTTTTCCCATGACATTTTTTCAGAGCTGAAAAGTAGAGTTTTTAAGAAAATAAATTCAAAATGGGTGAAATACAGAAAACTACAACTTACTCAAGTAGTTCTGAAGAGGTAACTTTCAGCATTGTTCTGCAAGGAAAATGGAAAAAATTGTCAGGGTTTTATTCCACCCTGTTTATTAAAGCAACAATATGTAAATAGTTTTAACAATAATATTGTAAATTCAAAGGGAAAAAAACATAAAATTTTGTTTTGTTGAAACACATTATAAACCAAATGCGGAAAATGATGACTGCCTCAAAACTCAGCCTTTCATAGATAGGTATGACTTCCTTGGATTTCATCTCACTTTGTTGTTTTTTGATTCAGGCTGTCCTGTAGTTCAGGCTGGCCTTGAACTCTCACTGGAGCCCTGGCTGGTGATATTCCTGCCTAACCCTTTCTGCTAGGTTCATGCCACCATACTGGACTGGACTTTAACCCTATAGGTTAACAGGGCTAACGAGAGAGCATCTATAATTGGTAGAAGTTGAAAGAAGTTCAGCTTGTTCACAGAGAAGAAAATGTTGGGACATCCATCTCATAAACTTTGTTGTATGACTGTAATTGTGGCATCTTGTATAAGTTTGTGGGTGTTTTTCTTTTGTTTCATATCTTCTAAGACTTGGTTTTCTTAGAAACCCAAATGGGATAATAATTAGTATGTGTGATTAGTAAGTCGGTTTTCCACCAGCTCTTCTGAGACAGTCCCTATGGCTATACTTTGATTCCCATACTTTTAATGTCCTCACATGAAAGCAGCTATTTTAAGCTCTTCAGAAGGAATCTAATATTAGCTTTGTTCAAAGAAAAAAAAAACCTAATAATGAGATAAAAATACAACAAGTCTATTCCAACTGAGATATCTTGGGAAAAATAACAATGTTGTAAAAGAAAAGTGATGCCACAGGTAGAACAGAGTTTTAGATAAAAAATTTCTGCATCTGTTATGTTATCTGATAGTATGCATGTATCTAAATATGTAGAGTACACCTATTTTGGAATTGAACATAAAACATCTAAATGTTATAAAGCACCAGAAAAGATACCTTTCACATGTACACACACAGGTCTCATAGCTTTGCCTACTCTGGGAAGCCCTGAACTTGGTCACTGAAAAAAGATACAAAGTCCTCAATAACAAGGTGGTTGTACAATAGCAAGATGCATATGCTGTTGTTCTCTTCTCCCCTCAGAATACGCCCAAACTTCATAAGTGCAACATGAAAAGAACATGAAAATGTAGGACACAGAGCAAAGTATGTGAGAAAGACCTGCCAAATGTGTGAAGTTAGGAACCTTTGATCGGTGTGTTCAAACAACATAGATGTGAGCACAGCCTTCCCAAACGAGAAGTAGAAGAGCCTGAAAGTGTTGTTGCTAGACATCATTCTGGTGATTTAATAGAAAAAGGAGAGGAGGCATGGTTAAATAGGGTACAGGCATAATTGTAGAATGCCTATATTTGACAAAGTAGTGAGGGGAAGAATGATAACCTGAAGACAGTGACATGCAGGGCACTTCTACTGTGGGGACAGGAGCCAGTTCTGAAGGACACATCTGCCATGTTGGTTTTTGTGAGGTTCATCGGCAACTCTCAAGGCCTTGGCAGCACTGGGCACTTTCTATGTGCTACTTTATGGAACCTCTCAAAAAAGTGAGATCCAAAAGTGCTCATCACACTCAAAGATGAATATATTTAAAAATAAGAGAATGGAAACTATATTTTATAAAAATAGAACAGCACAATGAAAGGAAGAACATGTGGCAAAAATGATATTGAATAGAAAATGTTGTCATGGAACAGAAGAAAAAATAGAACAGATTTAAGTTTCCTGAATAAAAACAACTACAGTGATTCACTCTTTTTTTAAAAAAGAAGGATGAAGTGGTAATCAGGAAAGATCCTTGAAACAGCAGATGGTCTGGAACTTGAGCTGGCAGAGTTCAGGACATAAGTGAGAAAAAAAAATCATTATATAAAGCAAAGCATGTTGAAAACTGTGCAAAGGAGGTGTACTATTGAAAATATGGGCCCGGGAATTTAGCTCAATGGTCCTGCTGCCTCCCTCACAAGCAGAAGGACCCGAGTTCAATCACCGGTACCAAAAAAAAAAAAAAAGGGTAGGAGTATAAACTACAAATAAAAGAAAATGAAAAATAATAGAACTGCCTGTACATTCGATGCAGATTTTAAACTCCTAGATTTCTGTTTGTTTCTGTTTTATGAACTCTAGTTCTTTTTTCTTCTGAGTATTCATGGTTTGCATGTCTTTCTTAGCTCCTCTAGTGTTTTATTAGTATCTTCTCCAGCTTCATTAGTCATTTGTTTAATTAGAATCATTATCTCACTAATTATCTCTGCTTTCAATTTTTTCAATCTTATTGATCAGTTTTGTTACCTCCACTGCTACCATTTCAGGTATTTTAGCTGTGTGGCTTTTTATTTCTTCCCCTCAATGTCTCCTGGATTTGCTTTGGGGGAGTTGAGCACTTTTGAAGCATTTTGCTTTTGCATTCTTTCTTTCTTTTGTGGGGAGGTGTTTGTCTTCCATGCTGAGGCTTGCAGACTGCTTATAATTGGTAGCATTTTTACTAGTCTTGAGATCTCTGTAGATAATGTTTACTTTTTAGAGATGTCCTCTAGGCATAGCTACCTATTGGCCCTTCAGTTTGCCCCAAGATCCAACCATCTCCATTTACTGGGGAAGGGAGAATATAGCCTATTTGGACCAGTACTCAGTTCTTTGGTAATGGAGTGTAGTACTGTTTATGACCCCCAGACAATCTATGTATTGTATATGTATGGTACCAGGGATGAAACTCAGGTCCTTGTGCTTGCACAGCAGGTGGCTACACCACTGAGCTAAATCCCCGGCCCTGGTTTTCATTTTCGATGTTTGGACTAAGTTGGTCCTAGGTCTAGATTCTCTCCCTCTTCTTATTTCCCCATTTAGTTTCTTCACCTCAAGATCTCATAGCAATGCTGTTTCTTCATTCTTTTTTCCTAAAGTATATTGACAGTGTATTACTTCTCCAATCTATGTATACAAAGAAAACCAGTTTATAGCTACTAGTATTTCACCTTGGCTAAAGTAGTAAAATCAGCAAGAATGATAGCATAAAATACAAAATGGAAAATGATACACCATCATAACTAATAGTGTACCTTTAAGCATAGAAATAAGGTCTATAGTTATAGTACAAACTCTAAGAGAAATCAGATATTGTTATACTGCAAATATCTACTAAATAGAGCAGTTTTATCTCCATTAACAACAGAATAATATTCAACCATAGTAAGACATATTTAGTTATCTACAGATTCATGAGGGTGAACTACTGTTGTAAGGTTGGAAGTTGCAGGACACGGAAGCAAAAAAAAATAGAATTTGAAAAAAAATGTAAGAATGGACAATGGAAAGAGGGTGATAAAATTGATGTAAAAGGTAGTAAAAGCAAATTAGCAGTATTAGATAACAATAACAGAGAAAGCCAATAAGGAAAATGATAAATGATAAGAAATAAGAGATTAAATTAGAGGAATAAAGAAAAAGATAAAATAATAAGGAAATAAATTGAAAAAGAGATAGTGAGAAAAGGGGAGAAAAATAAGAAGATCCAAGCAACCAGATAAAACAAAATAGTATTTACTTTTTAATATAATACATAATTATGTAATTATAAAATTAATTATATAATCATAAAATATGATTATGTAATATAATTCTAATATATTAATTACATATTTGTAGTATATAATTAAATATAATATAATTACATAACACAATCATATATAATATATAATATAATTACATCATATATATGTGTGTGTGTATACATACATGAGAGTGGACAGGAAAATGTGAGAAAGAACTCGAAACTTAACCAAAAAGTATAAAATAAAAATAATACCAATAGAGAAAAACGAGTAAGGGTTACATAATATACAAAAGAGTAAAAGGAATAATGTGGGGATGATACTGAGTTGAAACAGGACAAGATAGGAGTGATTGAAAGACAGCAGAATATGACAAATTAGAAATGTGGGAGGAGGAGTAATACACTGTCAATATTCTTTGGCAAAAAAGAATTAAGAAACAGCATTGCTATGAGATCTTGAGGTGAAGAAACTAAATAGGGAAATAAGAAGAGGGAGAGAACTTAGACCTAGGACCAACTTAGTCCAAACATCGAAAATGAAAACCAGGGCCGGGGATTTAGCTCAGTGGTTTCGCCACCTGCTGTGCCAGCGCAAGGACCTGAGTTGGATCCCCGGTACCATAAAGAAAAAAAAAAAAACAAACAAAAAAATCCTAAAAATAAAATAAAACAAAATGCAAAAATAACTAAACAATGCCAAACCAGAAAAACCCAAAGAAATAAGTAAATAAACAAACAAAAAAAAACACAGAAATGCAAAACTCAGAAGTTATCCAGTGGGAACTCAGTGTAAACACGCCAGGAGAATGTGTGTGTGGTTCACATGTAGCCTTTACTAGAAAGCGTGGGGGACAGTGGTGACTGGGCGGTAACCAGGCTCTTATTTTTTGGAGTCTACAGTTTCCTCGGGTTGTGTGTACCCACCTGGTGGAGTTCACAGATGCTGCTGCCCTGCTCGAGGTGAGCACTAGTGGAAGTTCTGCAGCAGAGGGCAGAGGCAATGATTCTTCCTCACCCATGAATGCCAAAGAGTGGCTGAGTCTGGACAATAACCCTGTGCGGTCTGGTTGCAGGTGTGTTCTCTACAGAGGGGCATTTGCTGTGGGACTGGGCTGGCATGCTGGAGTACACAGAAGTCACAGAGCAAGTCAGTGTGCAAAAGTCTTGACAAAGAGTTTTGCATCTATGGTTATTGAGGAAATTGGCCTGTAAAAATGTTTCTTATGATCCTGTGGATTTTGGCAATGGTTGTGATTTCACCTTTTTATTTTCTAATTGTATTGACATGAGTCTTTTCTTCCCTTTTTTTGGTAAATTTAGTTAAGATTTATTCAATATTATTTATCTTTTCAGGGAGCCAACTCTGAGTCATTTATCCTTTTTATTATATTTGTCTCTATTTTTGTTTCAATTTTTTCTCTGATCTTTATAATTTATTTTTTCTACAGGAATGCTCTTGTTTTTTTAGACCTTCAGTTGCATTATTGTTATTTATTTGAGATTGCTCTATTTTTCTCATATAGGCATTCAAAACTATAAACATCCATGTTAGAACTACTTTTATTGTATCTCATGTGTTTTGGTATGTAGAATTGTTATTTGATTCTAGGAGCTTTTTAATTTCTTCTCTGATTTTTTTTTTCTGTGACTGATTACCTAAGAGTATATTGTTCAGTCTTCATGTGTTTGCACAGTTTCTATTGTTTCTCTGCTGTTGATTTCTACTTTCTCTGATGTGATACCATACAAAAGATTATTTCAGTTATTTTGTATTTGTTTAAACATGCTCTGTAGCCTTATGTATGGTCTATTTTTGAGAGAGCTCTGTGTGCTGCTTAAAATGTGTATTATGTTCTTGGACAAAACACTGTAGTTATCTACATCTATTAAGTCCATTTGTTTCATGGTGTGGTGCAGGTCTGATATTTCTTTGTTGATTTTTTTGTCTGGTTGTTTATTTGTGAGAATATGTTATTGAAATATCCTACCATGATTATATTGGCATCTTTCTGTCCTTTTATATCTGGTAGTTTTTGTTTTATGATACATCCATACCAGTGATTATAGCAGCAAAATTCATAATACCTAAATTTTGGCAGGAGCTGATATGTCCATCAACAGATGATTGGATTAAAAAATGTGGTATTTACACACAATAGAGTACTACACTGACATAAAGAAAGATAAACTTGAGCCTTTTTTGAAAAATGGATGAACCTTGAGATCATAATGTTGACTGAAATAACTCAGACAGACAAGCTTAAATATTGCAGTTTTTTTATATTAGACCCAAATTAAAAATAAAAAGCAAAATACAAGATAGATAATAGGAAGTCAGGGGATAGATCTTTCTCTAATAGGAAGAAGATTGAGAATTGGAGGAAGGGGAAAGATGTAGGGAAAGTGGATGACAAGAGGAATTAATGTGTTACATACATGAACCAACTCCATACAAGGAATGTAAACAATGTGTACCTTAAATATATACAAATAAAAGCTTTTTGATTTTTTTGAGAGAAGGTCTCACTATGTACTGCAGGCTGGCCTTGAATTCACTATGTAGCCCAGCCTTGAATTCACTATGTAGCCCAGGCTGGCCTTGAACTATGGCAATCCTCCTGCCTTAGCCTCCCAACTGTTGAGATTACAGGTGTGTACCACCATGCTTCACTTTAAATTTTTTTCTTAAAAAAGAATTTGGGTATGCCAGCATCTAGGGCATTTGTACCTACAATTATTATCTCTTGTTGCTGAATTGTTCCCTTTACCAGTGTGTAGTGGTCATCGTTGTCTCTTCTGATCAGTTTTGGCTTCAAATTCACTTTGAATATATGAGATTCCTGCTTGGTTTGGGGTTCTGGTTGCACATATTATTGTCTTTTATCCTTCATTTCCATTCCATGTGTTCCTTCAGGGATGAGGTATGTCTCAACCAGCATGGAGTTAGGTATTGTCCTTTGACCCTATCTGGCAGTCTGTGACTTTAATTGGAGAGTTAAGAGCATTTACATTAACTGTTATTATTGAAAGATACTCATTAAATCCTGTCATTGCATTAATTTCTATGGTTTATTCCTTTATGTTTTTCCTTCTGTTGAGCTACTTTCCCATTGAGGTGTCCTGTTTCTTTTGGGTTCTTTGGTGATGTTCATTTTATTTTCTCTGTTTAGTGTTATTTGAAGATTTTACACAATGCTGGTTTTGTAGTCATAAATTTTTTTAGGTACACTTTGACACAGAAAGTGTTTATTTCTCTGTGAGTTTTGAAGGATACTCCTGCAGGATATAGTACTGTAGGTTGGCAATTGTTCCCTTTTAGGGCATGAAAATCTTAACTCCAAGCTCTTCTGGCATTTAAGATTTGTGTTGAGAAATGGGCTTTTATTCTAATAGGACTGCAAAGTGTATAATCAGAGAAAAGACTTTATACCCAAAAGGCAAGTTTGTATTGTAAGTTTTTCAAACAATGCATCAAAGCTAAACGCATTGTAGATATCAGTTGTATGAAATTCTTTCTTGCAAGAACTTTTTTGGGGGAAGTATTGGAAATGACTGTGAATTCACATAAGACAATGTCATTAATTCATTCTTCTCCAACTTCCATACAGGATTTGGAGTTTTATTATACTACCCACCCCCATTCTAGTCATTATTTTTCCAATGATGCACTTATTAGAAGTATAATGTTCAAAGTATAATGCTTGTACTTTTGAAAGAAGTTTTTGGCACTTCCAAAAGTTTGGACCTTTCCGCATTTCTCAGCAAGATTTCATCTGTGATAGCAAGACATTGTTTAAACTCCTCAACAATGACCTCCATGTTGAAATGGACACATTGTTCTTGGAGCTCTTTTTTAGGCATAATATACCACCCAATACTGTGGTACACCTTTGGGTTCTACACAGAAAAATAAAGATTGGATTCTTCAGACTGTTTCAAAAGTACTGGGTTTGATCATTCACACTTGCAAAATACCAAGAAAAGTGCATGTACAAGAATTGATGCTATTGCATTTGGATAAAGCTGGCAAGTTCTTATGACTAGCATAGCTCAGGAAACACAGCTGGGGAAACTTAATATATTGGAATATATGTTATAGCATTTAAGACTTAAGTATCTTATATCTAAATTTTTAAGCAGGCTGTTGTCTTGTAATTCCAAATATTCTGGAATAGTCTGCAGTGCTAATCATGGAAACAAAATATCAATGTCTATTGCATTCAAACAGTTTGATAACTGGGACAAATGCCTCCTCAACAGAACTTACATCTTTTACTTTTTCTTGTAGTATCAATTTCTCATAGAGTGAGCTGAAAAAGTCTTCATTCTACTTGCCACAGTGTAAAACACAGTGCATTGAGATTAGCATTTTTTGAATGTACTCCTAATCTAAAATATCCAAATGTAAACTTTTTGCAGCATTTTCAGTTGAAGATTTTGGAAAATTCTTGCTTTCCCTGATTTCTCCTTTCCACTCTTTCACAGGGTTCTTTAATTTTCCAAAGATTAAGATCCTGTGCTGCAGCTCCTCATCTTCTTTGTGAACCTCTAAGGCCCGCAGAGTCCTGATTAGCTTCTGCGTGAGTGAGCAGCTGGTCTCCTCGGGGAAGTTAAGCGTGTGGGAAAGCGATGCCACAGTGTTTCCGTGGTGACTGCTTGTCAGGGTGGCTGTGTAGTAACTGGAAATGGCATTGCCTTCTGCACGGTCACTGCCCAGTCTCTACCACACATCAGAAGCTCACTGGGCAGGATCGACTGAGGCTGGTGGGGGACCCAACCCAGCCCTGAGTCCAAGGCCCCTCCAGGACCCACTGCCACAGATTGAAGTGCAACTGCTACTCTTCATCCCAACACCGTAATCAGTGCTACTCAAGGCAGTGTATTTTAATGATCTCAATGTCATGAATGGGTCTTTTCCCTGATTATTCATTTCTTTTCTGCTTAATTTTTTCTAAATTTGGAGAGCAAAAATGTCACTGTTAGGATTAGAAAGTAACCAATTCCAATGGGAAATTCTCCCTGTAGTGCTTACCTTCAAAACCTCACCGTTCTGTACTTAGAGGAAGGCAGCAAAACTATGGGAATGGATATAGCTAAGAGAGCACTCGTTCTGGACAGCCATGAACTTGTGAAAATGGGCAGGAAGAAGATGATAACAAAATTACAAACTTGTGGCAGAAATAGAACAAAAAATACATGGCTTTCCCTCATTTCTGCTTTGCTATTATCACACAAGAATCATTAATTGTTAGAAAACATGTCACATCCCAGAACTTACAAAGAAATCTGAAGGATGTAACCTTAACATCATTTCCTGCAGTACTTGTGGAATCATTTAAAGAAAATAAACCATGTTCAGTTATATATCATGTCTGATAATTCACTCTTTCAATATATACTGAAAGTTTTAGTCAATAAAAGTAGAGTGTTCCCATCTAACATGATACAATCACTCTATTATTAAGAAAAACCTATTCATTCTCTTCCAAACATTAAAAACCTAATGTCTTAATGATTACCAAATTAGTGTCTAGGAGATAATTATTTCTTTGCTAAATCAAAGTCAATTATACTTTTAATTTACTAATGTACAAAAATTAAATCGTTCAGAATATACCTTACATACAATATTAGGAGTAAAACATTTAAGTAAAAGAAGATTATAAAGTTTAGAATATATAGAAGATTGTGAGACCAACAGATGAGTAGATGATAAATATCAGAGCAGCAAATAATAAATAGTGTAACTATTTCATTGTCAGCTCTATAATTGCTGATGAAACCACAATTGTATTTACTTCGGTATTTTCCTTTGTCCACTACCCTATCCTATGTTTCTTTGCCTATAGATGACTCAAAACATAATTCCTATAATGATACAGAAATGATAATCAGTCAAAATTGTAGACACTTTATGGGAATTTTTGTGAATCATAATTCTAGTCATTCATTTTAACAGGAATTCCTGACACATTCATATACCAATCAAATTTCTATTTCCTGGAAGAAATTATATTACTGAATTTCCTTCACACTTGCTTCTGAGTGAGACTGCTCTTTTACTTAGTCCATTTTGAATGGGTAACCTGAAGTTATCTCCCAACCTGGACGATTGGTCACAGTAAAATCCTGAAGGGTCTGCATGAGCTGAAGAGCACTATTTATTGCCAGCACAGTGAGTTACCAACTCTAATGGGAAATGTTCCTTCAACAGAGAAGAGTTGCTTAAGCTTTATCCACTAGGTGTACCTTCCAATTCATGCACTGCCTTTCCTCTCATCTAAATCAACCTCCTCATGCTAGGGATTTCTGTGTAGGCTCCTGTTAGGTTCCTGGGAATGGTTGCAGTACCATGCAAAAATAGTTCAAGATTGTTTCATGCCTACCTCTCACAAGAAAATGAAAAAACTTGAGAATTAAATTTTCCTTTCGAGTCAATGATTATATAAGCTATAAAATCATGAACTGACTTCAGAAGCCCTATATTCTAGGTGAATAAATAAATGGTAATTCTATAATTTAAGATTATATTTAAATAAATTCCAGCATGTACTGAAGACATATCTGAAGTAGGCAGAAGTATGTTTCTAATCATTCAGCTCCAGGCTAAAACACAAGTTAAGTATCATAAAATTTTTCTGATTTGAGAACCCAAAAGTATAAAAATAAATTAGAGTATGGACCAAGGATTTAACTCAGTGATTGTGGTGCCTGCCTCACAAGTGCAAGGTCCCGAGTTTGATCCCCAGTCCCCCCTCCCCCCAAAAAGATTAGACTAAAATAAAGAAGAGATGGTAGAAAACAGGGAGTCAGACATCTTTGAAATGGGGAAGGAGGTTAGGAAAAGTGAGGAGAAGGAAGGGTAGAAGCACAGGGGATCAAAGATGGCTAGGATTTCAGGTATCACATTAAAATGTAAAAAGACAAAAAAGAGCACTCTGAGATATTTTTGATTGAAAATCCCATTATAGAAACTACCACATGGATAATTGCATAGAAATGCTGAGTCCATTTATTACTTTACTATTTGATTAATTTAGATTTAGTTTGTCAGCCATCAGTAATATTTTATTTGCATAAGGAGGCTAAAAAACAAAAAAGATATGTCAACCTATATATATATAGGTTTTATATATATATAAAATGAATTATTTTCTTAAAATGAATTGAATATTAGAGTGGCTTTTAGATGTTGGATTTTAAAAGACGGAATGTTTTAATAGAATTCAAACTGCTACAAACTCAATAGAAAATGTCAAAATATATTTCAAATAATGTATAATGAAAAAATAATTGGTAGTCAACATTATAAATATGTAAGAATTATAGCTTTACCTTTCCTGTTGGCATTAATTATAATGAACTTTCATAGCAATTAATAAGAAATGATTCTTAGTGATAATGAATGACCCTACATAATAATAATGACTCATTTGTATACACAATGAACTACTTCATTCTTGTCAATATCAATTCTTGAAATTTTATCCAAAGAAAGTATTTTTAGCAGGAGTCACTTACAAAATTTGGATATTTTACTGGGGCTGAATAAGTACTCTAATGACATTTAGAACTTAATAAGATACATTCATGTACATCTTACCATCACAAAAAATAATGACAGTTGTAAGAATAAGTAGATGTTTTTCATTCTATGAATACTGAAATATTCCTGTACTGTAAATATATACTGTAAATATCCTAATTCCTTTCTTAACATGCAAATCTTTCTCATGAAACAAGGTTGCTGTCAGCTCCTGCTGGCATGGACTTGCTCCTTTCTCTGGGATGGCATCTGCCCCTAAGCACACACTAACAGTCTTTTTTTTAATGCTTCAGTGTCCTCTGGTGCTAAGTGAAGATTTCTGTGACGAGCTTTGAATGTGCAGGAAATGTCTCACGGGAGTCCAGACATCTGCAGATGGAATTTCTGGCTAGCTTATTAATCACTATCTGTAGGAGCATTTGAGCTTTATTCCTAATAATCTTGTACCCTCTCTGTACTGTTTAAATCCTTATTTTCCCCTTTTAAAATTGAATATATAATACCCATAATCTGAAATGAATGATTTTAGTCTATTTTGTTGCAGATTCATTGGATTATTTAAAATTGAAATATAAAAATAGAAGTCAGTAAAATGCTTCTTTCAGTAAAAAGTAGCTTCAAGGTCATGACATTTATTTATGCTATAATTTTCATTCCAATTATTAATAGCTGCCACTTTAGATGATGCATTCTTCATTATATAAAAAATTCCATTATTGTTGAAAGAGGCACATTTCTGATTTGAAAGAATTGTATCTTTAGAGCTAACAAGTTTAATTTTTCAGAAACTGTCATGTAATGTAGCCTTTCATAACCAGCTGCTCTGAGTTGCTAGCAACACAAAGAGCTCCTGCATCATTCCAAACCAAAAAGAATGTGCTTCTCTGAAAGATGCAGAGTAAGAACAAAGGTTTCACTATCATCAAAGGCATAGAGATGCGACGGAGAGTGGGTGTCAGAATGGCAGGGAGGGCATGGAAGATGAAGAATATGTGAAGCAATTGTTTCTAAAGTACAGGACTATAAGGAGTCAGAGCCCTCTATTAAATGCATGCGATCCAATGAACATATCGATGAGTCTTCCGCATGCTAATCAATAACTTGAGAAGCCAGCAAGTCAATAAACTAATCGACCGCTGTGAGGAAGGCATTTGCTGACCATGATAACAAAGGCCCATAAACAGGCAGTGAGCAAAGAGGGATCCTCAATGGTATTCTCACAGGCATTTTCCAGGACTGATCATTTTCAAAGGAAGCACACATTGGGAATTTTGTGTGACTGTGGTAAGAATGCTTACTGTGCAACCTGCTGTTTTAAACATTTATTAGATACACAACTCAGAATGTATGTACTTTGCATAACTGAAACTTCATGCTTGTCGAACAGCAAAGGAGAGATGTCTGCTTGTTTGCTTGCTTGTTTGTTTGTTTATGTATGTTTGTTAAGGGCAACCTTAAGGATGGCTATAAGAGTCACATGCATGTAAAAATAACCACACAGGTTCTAAAACTCTCACATTAATCTTTTTTTTATTCCCATTCTCAAAACCATCTAATCCTCCTTGGTCTTGCATCCTAGACTTATCTCAAAATTCTTCCTCCTGATGATTTTTAGCACTATGTCTCAAGTTCAGGACTTTGCCATCACTTGACAATCTATGACAGAAGGATTCAACTCTGATTTCCTTGTCTACTCATCACTCCTGTCAAACCCCCCTATTCACTGCTAATTGAACATTCTTCCTTTAATTTAGACATAAATGAGTCAACTCCCATCCTTACAGATGTGTTGACTGTAGAAGAAATGTTTGGTAAATTGTACCACATTCTGTTTTCTAGCTCTCTTTCTTCCCTTGTTGTTGGACTCATTATATCTGGAAAAGACTGCTCTTAAGAAGAGTAACAAAGAATATTGAATGCTGTAATTTGTGTCCCCTTTGGACAAAAGAATCAGGACAAAATCAGAAATCATATGCCTGGTTGACAAAAGCAGAAACCATGTGCGTGGAGAAGCTTTTATACCACAAAAACAGACATGGTTGTTTGCCAGCTGCATTAAATCTTCAGGGGTAACTGTAATAAATGTCTAATTTTCTGCATTACAAAATTTCAAAGAGAGAAACTAATGACCATTATGTGGGAAAAAGTACACACCAAGTCATAGGAAAATGGAGACATTAGGAAGCATGCCTGAAAGGATTTTAACAGTGAACATGACTATGATGTCACCTTGTGATTTCATGACATATATACCCACTAGCCATATGTATACATACACAAAATTATGCTTACTCTTAGAAGATCAAGTGTCATTAACTGTATTGTGTAAGTTTAGATACTTTCTACAAGTCATTTTAACTTCATTCACAAGGTCCTTAGTTATGGGATTGTCTTAAATTATTCAAAAAATTTTTGGATGGGACCTTATCAAAGGCACATAGAATTCAAACTGGAAGTACACCCAGTGGCCTAAGCTGGAAAAACTTATCCGATAAAATAATGCAGTATTTGATGAAGTCATCTGAGTATTTCCAAGTAAGTATCTGAGGTAGTATTGGTGAAAACTAATATCCTCACATGTATAGTGATATAAACATATAATGGAATAAATGCACAAATGGAGTAGACAAGACACATCTCCATACAGATGAATTCCTGTACAGAAGAAAATAATATTATGAAGATATTCTCCCTTGTGGGAGGAGAGTTCAGTTCACTGCATGTGGAGCAGAGTTTGTATTCAGACTTGATTCTACACAAGTAAGATTGAGAGCAGATGAGTGGCTGTATTAGAGAAATCTGGAAAATGCTGCCTGAGCCAAACCATCAAGGGTAATGTCAGCAGTCTGTGCCCCAGTGAAGGCAAGTATTTGATAAAGAGCATAAGGATCAGCACTTCACCTATGTCATCTTCCCCCTCCAAGCCTGTCCAAACTGAAGACATACACTTTACAGATGCATCTCGGGGCACATTCTACAGAACACAATAACCAACTCCTTTTAAGACTGTCATGGCCATCATGAATAGAAAAGCTTGAAGAATTATCACAGACCACAGGAGGCTAAAGGTCCATGAAAACTAAATGCAGTATGGTGTCCTGGATGGAATTCTGGAAGAGAAAAAGAAAAGGAGGAAAAAGCAGTGAAATCCAAATAACATGGAGTCCACTAGTGATAATGCACCAACATTGCATACTTCCATAATTATGACAAGCAGAATACAGGATTGCAACACTTTAACACACAAACATATACAAGGAATCTGGAATATAGAGATCAAAATGGCAATTAGAGTTGGGACATTCATGGTTTGTATGAGCAGTTGTTACAGGACACAGCACTAGCTTCTGACTCCTTGCCACATGTGCTCTCCTCTGTGTGTGTTCTACATTGGACTGACACACTGTTAAGTCCTCTTCATTATCTACTTTCACTCTTAGAAAGAAAGCAATGTTAGTATGTAAGCTCTGAGGAAAAAGGCAGGTGTGTCATAAAAGAAACAAAAGGAAAAAAACTGGAATGAATATGCCCAGGGAACTGGATGCCTAATATTAAACATGTTAATCAGTATCCTTTCCACATCTTATCAGATTTTATCAGAGAATGGATCTCAACCTTAGTATTGTAAAAATCCACCTGGAACCTCCAAATTTATGAACCTGGGGTTCTTTGAAAAAGCCCTAATCACATTTGAGATCAGGATATTTCTTTCTCTTTGTAGTTTTATATTCCAAGCTATTTGCATTTCTTTTTAACAAATACACACAAAGATAAACATTTCCACAATTTCATGGGTGAGGATAGTGTAGAAATATGCAAAGCAACACTGAGGCAGACAATAGAGGATCTGCTAAAATCAATCACTCTGCTAAATAAGAAAATGCTGTCCCAGGGATCTTAGTTCAGATACTGTATACCACTGCAAAATATAAATATAAATATCTTTGCCCCACATTCATTCAGGGTCTTCCAGCAGGATATACAATTCCAGTTGGATATGCAATTTCAGTTGGATATACAGTATCAATCTGTAAACAAATTCTACTGTTTTCTGTCTCTAGAGTGTCATGGTGTTTAAACAGCTAGTTATGTGAAAGAAACAAAATTTCTAACCTTAATGAATTTTAACAGCATTGACTTTCTCTCTACTACTTTATTAAAGAGAGCAATTATTTTAAAATTAAGATTAAATGTATCCTAGATGTACAAGTACATTTTCTGGTCTACTAAGAACATTGTCTCTCTTCCTGAGTGTAGTGGAGCAAGGAGGGAGGAGACCTCCAGGAGTGTCCTCATGTTAGCTCTGCAGAGCTCCACAGGATGCTCCTCCTCTCCACACAGCACCTGTTCAGCGTGGCCCTGTGATACAGTAGGTGTTTCCATGCCCGTGGAGCAGGACGGCTGAACAGAAATGCAGCCACTGTAAATCCCAGTCATCTCTCACTACCATTATAATGCTGTTTCAATATAAAGGTCATTTACTGATGAAAACTTAGGAGCACAAAACTATATTTAGCATGGCACATATTCAGTTCCTAACTGATCAATCACTGATATTCCACAGTTTTGAATTCCCCTTACTACCTAAAGATCTGCCTTACCTAAATAAATTACAAATATCTGTGTAACATCAACCTTTGGCTCTGCCATTTTCTTCTTGTTCCTTGTGTTGTGTTCATGTTCTTTTGAAATCTGCGTTTTGCCATGAGTCTTCCCACCCATTTTCCCATTTTATGAAGTAATGTAGCATTTGCTTAGAACTTTGCAAGATCTGGTAATCCTATTGTGGTAAACAAACCTTTGAATATCTAGTCAAACTTCAGCACAAACAAAGCTAACTCACTATTCAATTTATAAAATGGTTTCTCTCTCATTTGCATGGATAGTGCTATTTAATATTATGAAATCAAAGAGATAAGATATTCAGGGGCACACTGTAACCTAGTAATTGTTTTTCATCTTAACTTATTCTCCTCAACAAATACATATTGAATAACTGTTTGAGGAAGATAATTTTTAGTGTCACATTTAAAGAAAAGGAAAAATCACCTTTCTTTCTCCTTAATTTATTATGATTTGTGGTAGGGTATAATCAAAATTTTTAAATGGCCAAGCAATGTTTATGACATAATTTCTAACATTATATAGACTTTATTCCTATTGTGCGATTGTGAAATTAACAAATGCACCCATTGTTCTTCACCTGACTTAGGTCCTCAGTGCCTCCCACCACAACTATTTCCACAACTCCCTAACATATCTCATTCCTCCACCCACCCAGTGCAGTGTAGATTTTAGCCAAAGAGGGCTTTCTCTAACATTAACTGTATCACACACAACTCCACTGTTTACTGCCCGTTATCCCAGGATAGCATCCATCTGGCTGACTGACTGTGGAGGCTTTGCAATAAGTGAGGGCTTAATCGTCTCTCTGGTCCATGACTTAACATATTTATGTTTTTTAATATGTAAAGTAACTTTCTGTACCCACATGGATTCATTGGCTATCAGGTTTTCTCTGCTTAACCCAAGACACACTTTCTTCTTCTTCATACCCACTTGTCGACCAGTTATACTTAAAGACTAGGAGTGCAGTCTCTGTGCTCTTTTACAAGACAAATCTTTACAGAGATGATATCAGGAGGAGAAATACTTTGACCTAACTCATGCATCTACACTGATCACCAGTTAGAGTTGGTGAGAACTGCTGACCAAATCCAACAAGAGGAAAGAAGTCCTGGGAACAGACTGACATGATACGGACAGAAGCATGGTAGAAAATCATGCAGAGTAAATCTAGAGGACAAACAATATACGTCCAGCAGAGAAGATCAAATTGGGCCCTGAAAGTGACCAGAAGTTGACTTAAAACAAGCAAGAAAGGTAAAATTTTATCATATAATTTTTCAATCTACTAGTGTTGATTAAGATATTTTAAACAAGATCTGGCATATTTCTGTGAACAATGAGAACAGAGAAAAAGTACATAAATATGTTTAAGAATAAATTTTTATTAATATTTAATAAGAAAAAACATAAATGATTATCCTTAAAGTAACACAGTATAGTACATTTATAAAAGAAGTCTCAACAAATCAGAAAAATTTGTAAGACTGTAGTTTTTTTGTTTTCTTTCTTAGTCTTAGTAATTATATTCTGTGCTCTATTGGTTTCTTGTATAAATCCATAGTCATCCTTATCATTATTCTTTTAGTATAATCATGATATCACTTAAAGCTAAAAATGTCAGCCTCAAATAAAATTTAAAGTCAGAAAGGGGTGAGTAGATGATTATTGGATAAGTAACTGGTATGTCAGCTCTGGTATTACTTTAAAATACTCTTCCTGATTTTCCTTATTTAATTTAGATGTAAAAGAGAAAGGCTTCAATTATTATGACACTACAATTTATAGTATTTCTCTCTGACTCATTCAATGCCCAAAATTGTCTCATAGGAATGAAAATGGGATGGGAAGTAATAATGCACAGCTAGTAATTATGAATATGAAGATACCTGAAACCTGTGCTGAGGGAGTCTTTCTCAGCACTTCCTTGTTTCACTGTTTAACTAACACTTTCCCAATATCTCATCCATTCCAATGTCTGATGTTCATTAAATGTGTTCCTGAGTCCACTCCCACTGCAAGCTGCGTGGTGCATCTGCCCACCACTTGTGCTAACAAGAACTAGAAACACTGGGAAAAATGCAAAAACAGCCAGGCAGGGACTGAGAGAGAATGAAAGCAGGCCACCTGGAGAAGATGTCCAGAGAAGCAACAGAGAAGGGCTTCCTAGCTCTTTTTCACTCAGGACTTTGTCCCAAGGTCAGGTTTGTGGGGTAACAGGTGAAATTTCAAGAAAAGCTAGGCTGTGTTATCACATAAAGGCCTCCAGAATGTACTGGGAAGTCAGGGGAGGATTTCTCCAACTCTGTAACTACAACAGTGTCAGTCCACCCTGTGTTCTTTGTACACAGAACAGATCCCAAACAAGATAGCCCTAGCCTATGCACTGAGGTAAGATTGAAGCCACTACACTCAGCAGGCAGGCCAGAATCCAGAATCTCAGTGTAGACAGCCAGGCTTGTTGTTAACACATCTCTAACTCTCTGTGGTCTCCGCAGCATCTGCAGCTTCATTCCCATAGTTTTATCCTCTGCTCTCTCCTGGGATCCTTCATCAGGATCCTAGGCCTTTCTATAAAATCTAGTAGAAGCCTTCTTGACCCCACAACTCTTGAATTCTGCATACTGGTAAAACGAGCGTGGTGTGGATGCCACCAACCATGGCTGCAGCAGCCTCTGGACTGCTGAGGGCAGTGAAATGGATCCCGAGGAACCAATTCCCTAGGCAGCCCTTCTAGAGTAGGGCTCGCTTCTCAATTGCAAGGTTTACGTATCTGCAAATCTGAGTCTTCTGTGGATGGGGACTTGCTGACTTGTGACATGCCCTCAATGCCTCTTTCTTTTTGTCCCTGTACACTACTTGGTTCCTTTTTTATGGTGTTACATCATTCAGCAGTCAGACTTCCTTCGGCTACAACTTTTCACTTGTTTATGTCTGGGCTAAAATTTAATTTTTTTTCAATTTTTTCTTTTCCATTTCTTGGTGCCTGATTCTCTCTATGAACCTGGCTAATAGAAGTAGCCATGCTATAGTATGAATGTTGAGCTGCACTGAAGTTTCCTGTGCCACATCAATGAGTCCATTCTTAATTTCAGTTCCCTGCAAGGTCTCAGGACATGGGCAAAATGTAGACAAGGTATTTTCTAGAGTGTAATATGCAAGGCCTCTTGTTCAACTACTAGTGGAGTCCATGTTCCCAATTAAACCTCCTGGGCCTGTCCATTACTGTCCATACCCTATCAGCATTCTGGTCTGAGTTCCAACCAGAATCACCCATGTATCTCTGTTTATAGCAGCCTAAGTCTTCTCTGGCCCAAATCTCCAAATCTTTCAAACTTCTCCTTCAAAGAAGTTCCAAATGCTTCTAAACTGAATAGTCAGGTCCAGTCACAGCAATGGCCCCACTTCTACAGCACAACTGTCCTTCCTTGCTGCTGAGACACAAGACCGGCACCCACAATTTAGTGGAGGAGAGGCTTAATATGAGAATTCAGGCCAGAGTTGGCTGAATCCAAGGCAGGAACATCATTGTGGAAGGGTGTAGTAGAGAAAAACTGTTGGCTTATGGTGGTCAGGAAGGAGAGGATGGAACAGAGCCAGAGAGGATGGGTCATGGAACAGACATGGACCCAAAGCCACATGTCCACTATCCACCCAGATGCACCAGAAGTGAGCTCCATCAATCTCCTTGGCTGATCTAGCCAATTAAATTGATACTCCCCCTAAAACCTCATGTGGTCATAGGTGGGGCTTTTTGGAAGTGGCTGGATCTAGGGTATGTAATTCTGGGATTAAATGTATGACTGGTTTGGAATAGTTCTGAAGTGTGGATAATGGAAAGGCTCACCCTGGGTATGAGTGCTGCCTACTATAAGGGTGCATATCCTGGATAAAATAAAAAAGATAGAAAGAGGCCTGTTGCCACTGTGTCCTGCTTTGCCACTGTGTCCTTTGCTAGTTTGCTGCTTTGCTGCCTTCTGCCCACCATGAACTGTTTCTCTTCTGCAATGCTCCTCTGCCCGTGCCACCCTGCCCTGCAGCCAACCAACTAGGAACTACAATTTTTACAAACTGTGAGCTGAAATAGACCTTTCCTTCTTTAACTTTGAGTGTCAGGTATTTTGTCTCAGCAACAAGAAAAGTAATTAAGTCACCAAAGGAAAAAGAAAATGCAAGTCTACAAGACTTGTGCATGGATATTCTTAGCAATATTAGTCACAGAATGACCAAATTGGAAGGAGCTCAAATGTCCATAGGCAAATATAACCAAATTGTGTGTATTCTAATAGTAAAACACTAATTAATAAGAAAATGAAATAAGCTATGGATACACAAAGTGATACGGATATGAATGAAAATTATTACAAGTATCCTGTGTTAAAGGAATTATGTAAAGTTGAAGACATATATTTTTACACCATAATAATGCAGAAAATATTTTTTACAATGCACTGTTACCTGGAAATGGAGGTGATGGAAGAATGGAATACAAAGAGCAGACACAGAGAGCCACTGAGGGTGATGAGATGTTTGTGATCTCGATCAGGATGATCACAGGTACATATGCACCAACTAAATTGTCTACTTTAAATAAATAGTTTTAATTCAGTTATACCTCTATAACATTGAGAAATATAAATCATTGATAAGTGTTTAGATTAAATAGATTTTGTGATGAACATTAAACACTAGAAGAGACACAGTATTTTCCTCATGGAACTTTTAGTATCATAGGAACCTAATAACTGCGCTAATGTAACAGAGCAGATTCAAATAAGTCTGCCACAAGAGTTCAAGAGAAAGAACCTGCACAAAGTTTGAAAGAAATAGAATTTACTTTCATTGAGGTAACTTCAGTAGTTTCATGCAAAGACAAGATCTTGGACTCCATGTTTGGGTAGAATTATGACCTGTAGATTTTTCATAAAGAGTTTAGCATGGATAGAGGGTACTGTGAGGGAAATGTGTCAAGAGAGATTCACTAGGCAAAAATTGGAGATAAAAAGGGAGGGCTTTATTTTCAGAAGCAGCTTTTAAACCAGGAGACACAGCTGTGCACAAGACAAAAGTGCATGCCAAATGAGCAAAGAGAGGGGCTGGCTGATAGCAAGTTCCTGCATGGGTACACTGTGTAAGTGAGGGCTACAAGCCTGAGAGAAGCTCTCAGTCCCGATTGGTTGATTATAAGTCACCAGCTCATTGGTCAGGTTGGAGGGACATAGTAAGCTGCTATCTTGGCAGCTGAACCAGAAGAATTGCCAAGAAAAGACCCCAACACTTCAGCTTATTTTTCTTAGAAGGATATCTAAGCCATTAAATGGCTACTCGACTTCTTTGGAATCCACATCTGATTAGCACTTGAGGTCCTTTGTGCAGATTTATTTACTTCAAGTTCACAAAGAGAAGATCAAAAGAAAACAAATAACATAATGGACAACTGTGTGATAGTACTGCAAGTAAAATTCAGCAGGGGACACTTGTGTGTCCACTATCAGGACACAAAGACAACTCACAAATATTATGACTTAATTTGGCAATGAATGCTTCCCAGTATTTCCTTTCAAAGCTCTCACTAAATACTTAGCTTGTAACACAGTACCATATATAAAGATTTGGAACTTGGAACGAGGGTACTGCAATAGTGGGAACTGTAAAGAAAATGGACGCAAGACATAAAGGTAATCTGAACAAAGTCTTGTGGCTAGGGAGATCTTGCTGTTGTTGTTTTGACAAGGAGAAGAAATGTAAAGGAAACCTCCAAAGTCTAATCGTGGATGGCCCAGAAATTGGTAATGCTGTTGAAAGAACCAGGAATTTAAATGAAATTGTCTGCGTTGGTGGAGAGAGGTGGGTTTGGGAAGTAGGGCGGATCTTTCAGCATCTTGGTGAAAAGTTTGATAGGAAGCCAGCCATGGGGTCTTGATTTGGGCATTACCTACATAGGAGTCATATTTCCATATGACTAAGCATGGGCAGTCATGGTGAAGGTATATTTTGTCTCTTCTATATGAATGTGTTCCAAAGTATAAAATGAGAATTTTGGAGAAAGTACCCAGACACGTTTCAACAAATGTTACTGAAAACAAAGCATTATATTGCAAGACATTTCAAGGTTGCTTTGCTTCAGTTTCTCTCTGAATGGAAAAATATCAGTATTTAAAATCAGATTCATCTGTTGTCACAGCAGTGTGGGAATTATAATATCACAGTCTTCATTGTTCAGTGTGGTACACCATCGGGTTATATATTGTTAGTGACAACAAAAACTATTGAATGTCCAATAGAAATGAAAATCCTTCCATTCCATTCTTACAGTGATCAGATGAAACAGAGAAAAACATTGGCTCTGTTGAAGTATCAACAGGAAAATAAAAGACATAAACATCCCCCTGCAGCTTCTGGGTCATTTCATAGTTAAACTGTATAGGAAATGAGAGCTGAAAGAAACCACATTAAAATCCTTCCCTTATCAGATCGTAAGCTGGGCAGAGGCCTGGCACCTGCAGGCTGCCACCCTTATTATGTGTAGCATTCTTCAGAGCCACGTAGAGATTGAAGGGATAAATACATTTACTGAGCTACGCTGTAACACTGGCAGATAACTCCTCACTCAATATAGAAACTCACTGCAAAAACTGAATAATGCTTCCTTTTATATATACTTACCATCTTTAAAAGGATACTTTTGATTACATTTGTGTCAAAGAGTTAGAAAAGACTATGTACATCAAAACTATTATACAACATCTTGGATAAATATCTAGTACTTATCTACTTCCCATCTAAGTGTAGGTAATTTTTACAGGAAGAAAGAGGGTTGGGGAAGAAATAGGATAAGAAAGTGACCTACATGGTTTTATTTTAAAGCAACAAAAGTACTTTTTAATATCCTCCAAATCATTACATCTCCATTAAGGTCTTGAGGGCATAGTAAAGATAACTGTAGCCATCTGCAGCTGGCAGCCATGGCTCAGTCTCCAAGGACTTGAAACCACTTTCAGCTTTTAATGCTACAATTTAATCTTCACCAACCTAGACATCATCACTATTCAAAGGGGAGTTTTACACTTCAAAACAATTTTCCAACTTATGAAATCTATATAGATATAAAAAGACTGATTCACTTATTTCAAAAATCTCAACACCATTTGTGAGCAGCTCAGCAGCAAAGCAGTGTGGAAGGAAATGTTGACTTAACTCAACCCAGTGCATTACACATTTTATTGGCAATATTTTATATTTTTTACAGATACACATCATGTGCAAGGGTAACAAGCACATCTTTGTGATAGCCTGTAATGTATGCAGAGTTAAGAAGACAAATTGGAAAGTTTTTTGTGATTTTGTTGATGGTGTAATTGTGAACTATTAAAAATGAGTTAACGGACAAAGAATAAATGCCTCCAAACCATCCATCAGTGACAGTGTGTAGCTCAGCCAAACACATCATCCTGGGTCTGATTTTCTTACTTTTTAGGTAAAGGTTTTGGCTTAGGAGATACCCAAGAGCATTTCCAATGATAACTTTTACAACATTCATGATTTTAATTCACTTTTTTTGTAATCACATGGAATTAGATTTCTTACTTTTCTCATTGCAGAGACAAAATTCCAGACACCCAAAGTTAAAGGAGGAAAGCTTTTTTTGGCTCCCAGTTTGTAGAGGTTTCAGTCCATGGTCAGCTGGCTCCCAGGCAGAGGGGCATCACTGCGGAGAAACAGTCCATGGCAGGCTAGGGCAGGCAGAAGGCAGCAACAATCAACAAGCCTGTTTCTGTCGCTTATATGTTAACCAGGCTGCTCACCCTGACGGAAGGTCCCACCCTCGATCCCAGCATCACACACACTAGAGCCACCCATCTCCCAAAAGCCCCGTCTGTGACTGCTGGAGGCTCTCAGGAATATCTAGACATGAGCTATAACATTAGATAAAACAAATAAGTCATAAAATGCTATTGAAGCCTAGAAGTTGTTCATTTTCATAAACTTTACTACAAGAACTAGAAATAATACCACCAGCCATAGGGTGGAGCCCACGTTTCCTCTCCAGCAGCCCTTGGATTTACTCCCTCCCCTCCAGCACAGGTCTAGATCTGCAGGTTCTCTTGGAAGGACCTTGCCGTTTTGGTCAGAAAGGTCCATACTCTTTCCCAGTAATGAAACGACGGAAGGAGACTTTTAAGTGAATGGATTTTAGAGCCTCAGTGTGCATGCCATTTTATAGCTACATAGACATCTTGGACCACTGTCTCGATGTGTTCATCACTTCATCCTCGACCACTTCTCTTAACAATGACCAGGGAGACAGTGCCGTCCAGTGGTTAAAGCTGTGCAGTACTTTGATCAAGTGAGCTTGACACTCTCACTGTATGTTATGTAAAGTATAATCCTTACTCTCCAAACTCGCAGAAGTGGGAAAAATCATACACTTGTGGTTGTGCAGAATTTGGAGTGAAAACATTCCATCTTAGAGGTCGGGAGTTGAGTGGGAGATGAAAACCACCGGAGACCTGCAGAGTTGCACTGTCCACTGCAGCAGCAGCACAGCGACAGAGCACGACCACCAAAGGAAAGCAAAAGAAGCAGCTGGTATGTCGGGATTGGATATGAAGCAGAATCCAAGGCCACATTTTAATAAAAGTTAATAGTTCAGAGATATCTGTGGCACAATTTCATTTTTATTCACAGGTGGCGAAGTGCAGTATATACTTTGCAAAAGTTGCAACAATTTAGAATGATTTATTGATGACTGAATTTTAAAATATTTTCCTAGTCTTTGATTCTGTCAGAGAACTTGGAATGAAGCTGAGGTCTAGTGGGTCCCAAACAGAGTGGCCTTGTCAGGGAGGGAATAGGCTGTCCATTGCTAATGTGTACAGTTCACAGGATGGAGAGTGTCAGGTTGATGTGCGTCAGACTGAGTCACTTTTGAAACACCTTAACACTCGTGGGTTCTGTTCCTACCTCCTTCTGTTCCTGTTGTTCTGGGGAAGATCCTAGCTACACGAATGTTGGTGCTAATCAGCAGTAGTACAATCAAGAGGTCTCAGTGACACATTATCCTAACTAGAGCTCACTTATACTAAGTTCTTCCTACTTGAGGAATTCAAGAGTGTCATTCAGGATGCTAATCACACACCACCCTATAGAATTTTTTAAGTATGTTCTTACTGACTCTTGCCACATAAGGACACTGATAATAAATGTAGTTAAACGCAGAACACAGTTAAACTAGTTGGAATAAATCTAACCACTTGATTTAGAGTATTTCATTTTGATTACTAATTACCATGTAATTTAAAAGACTATTAGATTGACATTGCATGGAATTACATACTTGTAACTTTTCTTAAATGGAGAAACAGAGCATTATCCTTTTTTCAAGTTGAATTTGCTTTCCAAAATATTGAAATACTTTAAAAATGCGTGTAATATGTATGTTGTGGAGCAAAATAATGAAAGGAACAATTGTGAACTTAACAATGAAATTTAGATATTACCACATTTGTTGCTCTGCCACTATCCTGGTTCTTCCCATTCTCAGAAATAAATGATTGTGTTTCTAAACTTTCTCTGTCTTTTTATTCTTTTTTTCTTTTTAAACTCTTTTATTGGTACATTTTTAGGTATACAATACATTTACGTTCATCATGGGAACTTGTACCTGTACATGATGCATCTTAGGTCTTATTTTTTTCCCCCGTCCCTGCCCTCCCTTCATCCCCCCCACCCCTCCCTAGGCTTTGTTTCCATTTTTTTCTCATACTTTTTCCTTTCCCTTCTTTCCTTTCCCCTACCCCTCCCACTTCTCCTTCCCCTTTGCACCTTTTCTTCCTATTTCACATTATCAATTATTCATTTTAATCCTTAGTTACACTTTCTGTTCCTCACACCAGAGAAACTATTCGGTATTTACACAGGTGTGTCCTATTTATTTCACCTAAGAGTATGGCCTCAATGTGCATAAAAAATAGTAATCAGAACAGTATATGTTACAATGTATTCACATATGTAATAGAGAAGTTCTCTAAAGAGAGAACAATGCATAGAAAGAAATGGAGTATTTAAAATGCCATGTAAAGTAAGTAATTTTTTTTCAAGTAAACATCTGGCCCTTTGCAATAGATTTTAAAATTTAGCTAAGACCAAAAGTATAGTAAGCCAAATTCAAAATATTTTTTTAAATAGTTTATTCTATTAACATGAATAGGCCTTAAATTCTTCAGTCTGGAAACTATATTATGGGAGCAATGAGCATGCTGAATTTCAAAATATTTCCTTCAATGAAGAAGACTTTAAAAACACTTTAAGAAGTAGACATATCAGTAAATCACAGACACTATAATTCCTAAGTGGCAAAGAAATATAAACTTGTGTGTGCGTGCATGCACGCATGTGTGTCCAAACCTTCACAAGGGCAGGTTTGGCTCAGTGGGGTTTATTGTGTCACAGATATGAAGCATTTGCTCCCTACTGTGCAGTAGCCCCCAAGAACCTGTAACTGGGAATTGCTGGCACCTGAAACACCTTCTTCGGCCTCTGCTTCTGAGCAGCATCTCTCATTTCAATCTAAAACTGGTCGACAAAATCTGATTTTTTGGGGGGTGTACTGGGGATTGAACTCTGGACCTTGCGCTTGCAAGGCAGGCGGCGGAACCACTGAGCTAAATCCCCAGCCCCACAATCTGATTTATTTTCAGTTTACACATCTTTCTACTAGAAATCTTGCGTTTACTCACCATGATGCCTCAGATGAATTTGCTGAGCATTGTGTGTCATACTGTATGACATGTCAGTCACGTAATTTGTCCATATTTCCACTGAGTCATTCAACTTTGCTTACTTTGTTCCTATATTTTTACATGTATTAAGAAGTTAATATTTTGACATGTGCTATTTTATCCTTTGTGGCTAGGAAATTTTAATAACATTAAGTGAACATATTCTAAATTACTCTAAGTAGTTTGACCCACCTCTGTTCTTTATATAATATTTATAGTTAGAACAAGTTTTGCTACCTGTCATTTAGATTTTTTCTTCTTTTGATCTATAAAAATTAGCATAAAGAAATTATCTACATAATTTAACCCAATGTCTATATTAACACATTGACATAATTATTGGAAAAGGTAAATGTGAAATCTACATACCACTTACTTGTAAAAAATGTTATTCAAATGTTCACATACCAATTTGGAATTCTCTTTATTATCAATTACGAAAACGAACAACAGTGACTCTGTACAAGTTCTCATCATATTAGAAATTAAATTTTTAAACACGTCAGAATTCAAAATATACATTGGAAACCAGTGAAATTGGGGCTGGTATTAGTGAAGGCCTATTTTGTGGTAAAATATCCATCAGGACAGAGAGAACGCAGTAGCCAGGCTTCAAGGATGACTTTCTGTTCCCGGAAGGATGAACCCTGAAAGTGATATCTAACCCTTCAAAGTGGAAGAAATAAAAGGTACATTGAAATTTGGATAGAGCTATTATTTCTATTACCATAAATTGTTCAGGTTAATAATTGTATAATAAGTTTAAAATTATTAGACTCAGTAAAACCTAGTTTCACATTAAATGTTTTTGTTACAATGTTTAATATTAAAATACATTCTCTCTATATACACTTGTTAACTGCATATATATTTAATATATATTAAAGTTGAGTTAATTACATGGATAATTCAAGCAAGAAATTCTCAGTTCTGCTGAGCTGCATTCATCTATCATCTTAAAAATACAAAATTAGATGTTTCTTTGCATATATAAATATTTATAGCATACATTAAAATCTTTAAAATTTCGTTTCTAACTTTAATCTGCTAAAATAAACCAGAAGATATAAAGGAAATAAAAGTTTGTCTTTTTTGACTAGTTCAGAACTGAGAAGGGCAGCTCTGAAAAGACATGGAAAGGCATCAGAGAGAAGGTACTGTCACAAGGCGGGGACAGAGTCCTTCTGAAGACATCCAGCAGAATGGATGGCAAGAAAGCCAACACACTCAGGTTAAGCACTTTGTCCTGTGATTCTCAGCCCATGAGCCTGCTGGCTGCTGTGTACAGATGTGCAGGAGCTCCCTGCAGGTTCGTGAGAAGTGGGAGTGGTTCACCATCTGGACTTCGATCTAACTAAGGGCCAAACAGAATGCCTCAGTTGAAGCAAGAGGTGGCCAGGTTCAGCATTACAAGAAAAGAATCATTCAAGAAGACTCAGGAAAACAGGCTTCTTTAGAAAACAATTTTGTGTCTGGAAATATGTTTCTCCCTAAATCCCAGGCATCTTGAAGCTTATTTTTCTATGCTGGAAGGTAGTGAAAATTTCATTTTCCATCTTATATACAATGAAACACACACACAAAATAAAGATTATACAGACCATGGAATAAATGTTTAAATATTGACTTTTAAAGGACAACCAAATATGTGGACAGAGAAAATCAGATATATTTTACCAGTAGATGAACATGGACTAAACCCAGTGATTTAAAGAAAAACACTGTTTTGGTTCGAATGTGCCTGTCCTCTCTGAAGCACATGCGGAAATCTGATGGCCACTCTGGCGGTGCTGGCACGGAGGCTGCTGGGAGGTGGTGTCTGAGCTGGGCACAGAGCCGAGAAGACAGATCCATGCCTTCCTCGTGAGAACAGCTTGGCTCTCTGCAGTCACTGGACTTTGGGCCCTTTCTGTCCTGCACAAGGCACCTTGCCCTTCTGCTTTCTGCCATGATGGAGGCAGTGCAGGCCCTAGGCATTGCTCCTGTCTGATCTTGTCAGCCTGCAAGACCTTGAGCAGAAGTCATTTTCCATCTAAATAAATACTCGCCCTCAGATATTCTGTTATAGTCTAAAAATGCACTAAGACTCTCAATTATTACATATCAAGAAGAAAATCTGACAAGAAGACACAGACAAACTGAAAAAAATAAGGAAGAACATCCCAAGAAAATGTAAAAAGGAAAGTAGGACCTTGAGTTTACTATCAAGGTAGTCTGGAATCAGTGCTAAAGTAGCAAATATGAATTCTCAAATGGTGTGTTGGGTAATCCATTGCACAATCTTGTATCTTTGGACCCCAAAATGCATTAGCAATTTTAACATGAAAATGACAGGAAGTGAGAGATGACAGAATGATACTGTTTCTAAGATACATCAGCTGATCTGAGTTGATAACAGATCTAGTGGACACAGAACAAGGAGGAAAAAAATAGAAATTACAAATATATATCATTGATGTACATGGGAAAGTAACTTGGAAAGAACACTAGATTAATTTAAAGTATACCTATTAAAAATGCAACTTATTCACCAAAAGGAACCATAAATTAAGCTACAAGAAAAGTCACTGTGTAAAATCCCGTACATCTCCCTTATAGTATCATGCAGAATAATTTCACTATCTGAAAATTTCCCACCTATTCATTTATTTACTAAATACAAATGACCCAAAAAGTGCAGATAAAGCATTATGAACATAAATCTATAAAGCTGGAAATTAATAATAAATTAAATAATAATAAATTAATAATAAAATTATTATTTTAAATATTTAGTCCCAAAGATGAAAGCAAAACTAAAATGACAAGATAAACAATAAAAACTAATAGTATGGAGGTACTCTATGTCATGAGGACTAGGCTACAACTAAAAGTATAAATTAACTTTACTAGATACTTATTAACACTAATAAAAAAGTGAAAGTAAATTAGCAAAGTTGGGATAGCAGTAAAAAATTTTTAAAGAGTTATGACTAGAAGGAATTGCTAAATTAGAAAGATGAAGAATATGGAAGTCAAAAAATTCTTGATGAGTTTGGGAATACATTAATAAAAAGGTAAATCTATTAAGCAAATATTTAATCTAATCAAGGAAATCAGTACTAAGAGCTCATAATAAATAATTATATATGGAAAAATAATAAATAGCCATTTTGCTCAATTTTAGGAAATCAGATTTGAAATTTTGTATGTAATGGATATTTCTTTTATATTCAAACTAAACCAGACCCTGTAGGATGTAAAAAATGTTACCCAAAAATTACCAGAGAAGAAAGAGAGAGCTGTCAGAAACTACCTCCCCCAAATCACATGCCCTAGAGGATTTTTGAGTAGTCTGTCCAATATATGAAGGTTGTACAACTATTAACTAATTCCAGGGAAAGAAACAAAATATAAGTTTTTCAAATTATTGTCATGAAGCAAAAAAAAGGAAAATGTTAACTAATCAGGTTAAACAGCAGATAAAAATAGCAAAGATGAGATCAATAAAAGATTATTCAACAGATGCTGTTGTACAATTGGCTTACCCACGTATACAGATTAAATTTGAATCTCAACCTCATACCAGAACAAACTTTCAAATGCATTAAAATTTAAGTGTAGGGCCGGGGATTTAGCTCAGCGATTCTACCGCCTGCCTCCCAAGCACAAGGTCCTGAGTTCCATCCCCAGTAACAAAACAAACAAACAAACAAAATTAAATCATAAAAAGCACTACCTAATTAAATACAAGTGCCAAATTCCAATAGAAAAATGGACACAAAGCTCAAGTTTTAGACCATCCTCAAATAGTCCAAAGGCAATGGTGGAGGTTAGGTGTCAATCTGTTCATCAGACCTATGGGATAGGGTGAAGAAAAGAATGCACAGTTAAAATACAGACCTCAGAAGTGGTCACATAAAGCTCAATTATCTCTAAAAGTGCATGTAGGGCCTGGGGCTTTAGCTCAGTGGCACCATGCCTGCCTTGCAAACACAAGGTCCTGAGTTCAATCCCCGGTACCAAAAAAAAAAGTGCATGTAAGCAATAAATATTGTTTTTACTCAAAATATGCCCAAATTCTGCATGGCATACAATTCTATATCATCTCTATGAAATATGCAATTCACTATCACAGTTAAAGATGGCTACATGCATGGGCACGGTCATTTTACCTAGATGTGGAATATTCCATGAAACATACCTTTTCTAAAATAAACTCCTTGTTGATCATCTCAAATTCAAATTTAACTAGGTGTCTAGTTTTTATTAGTACTGAACCTAGTAACCCTGTTGTCTGATTGCTTTTCTGTCTCTCTGAGTCTATTATAGGATATTTCTTCATTCTCACCCCAGTAGACATGACCCTAGGAAGAAAACATTTCTTCTCCACTGAGACAGTGAGCAAGGAAGGAGGAGAGTCATAATAAGGAAAGAAAGCCAGTGTGGCTGGAAAGAAGCCAAAGGAGAGAAGAGGGACCTAAAGAAATCTTAGTAATTTCATCATATAATGTGCAGTTGATTTACTGGAGTATAAAATGTTAGTGTTGGAAGTAGACTAAGTTAGACGGAAAAATTAAAATGACTTCCAGAACGAAAGAAACCAAATCAAAGAGATCTCAAGGGATATTAGTGAAATCCTGTGTGAAACATGTCATGGGAGCTAACATGAATTATTTTTATATATACCATACAGGTGCCAATGATCATGATTCAGACCAATTTTTCTAAATGCCTCTGTCCTGTGGAACTACTGATTTTTTGAAAATGGAAGTAAAGCATCATAGCAATGCTTTCACATTTTTCCCATTCTTTCATCATGACACTTTAGACAACTGTCTACATTTCATTTCCAATGTACTAAGACACATAAAGTCAACTACACTGGAACTTCAGCAACTGTGTTGAGGAGCAATCCTATCGAAAAACTAAATAGGTTGAAACATGAAATAATTAATTCTAAAAGACACAACAATTCAAAATCACAATATTATTGGCATCATTAAATTGATTTATATGACCAACATTATATCCCAGAAGTCCATATTTGATGTCCAAATATACAATGATGAACATATAATGCAAACATTAAAATAGGGAAGTGCTGAAGGAGTCCAGGGGATGCAAATAGGTCACAAGTACGGTTCTGGGGGCTAATTTCAGCCCCAGCTTTCAGATGCTAATTTGTCTTTTATTCTATGTTGAGATTAAACTGAGCATAGGCAAGGACCGCAGTAGGGACCCTAATAGGAAGGCTTTGAAACCCTTCTGTCAGGAGGGAGGTGATGGCAGCCTGTCTGGGTAACAGCAGAAGAAATGCTGACTTAGTCGCTTTCTCCTCTGAAACATGGAAGCAGCATGGTGGAAGGGCCTGGTAGGGAAAAGTGGCTCACATCGTGGTGGCCAGGAAGCCAGGAATGAAGCAAGACGGAAGGGAGAGATCCTCTTCTGGGTCACACCCCAGGGATGCCCTCTTCTGACAGGTCCCACCTCCTAACTGGAAGTGAGTGACGGCTCCATTTCAGTCACCTTCTGAAAGCACATGACTCCTTTACGTCTGACAATAGCTACACCACAACAAATGCCTTTCCTCAGAATGATATGACACAAATATATGAACCTAACAATACTTTTTTGGGGGGTGGTACCAGGGATGGAACTCAGGTCCTTGCTCTTGCGCAGCTGGCGGAGAAACCACTGAGCTAAATCCCCGCCCCCCTAAGAATACTTTTAATATTTTAATTTATCTAAACTGACAGTCATAAAAATGCAGTTATCCTTAATTTGGCTCAACCTCCTCCAAAAAAGTCTCATGACTTATAACTGTTTGTCATCCTATAGAAAGCACGAAGCAAAAACAAAACCTTTTTCTTTCAAATCGAGGCATTTTCCCATCATGCCGTTCCACGCATGATGAGACTTCCAATGACTGCATTTTAGAGATGAATAAAAGGGCTCTCAGGGGTCCCGTGGGATACTAGAGAAGTCTACCACACTGCTTTTCATTTTACCTCTGAACAAAACAGCTGTGTTTCCAAAAGCATATACCACTGAAATTCACATTCATTTTTCTGAGAGATGAGCCATGAAGTTCGTGTTTCTTGGCACTTCTTTTTCTGAAGGATGTCATTATTTAATCATTAAAATAAAAGCCGATGACCCATTTTTGCTTTCATGTAACTCTTTTTCCCCAATTCTAGCTTTTTTCTGTGACCATGATTTAGAGCTTGCATATTTGGCTTGTATTATCCTTAATTTCCTTCTTAGTTGAATTAGTACATGTGCATGAAGAGTCTGTTAGGTTTATGACTTGTAAGAGAAAGAGCCAGCCTGCTTCCTTACTTTGCCTTGTTTTTTCCCCAGTACAACTATTTACAGCCTTTTCCTCTAATTATTTAGTCCTATGTCTCTAAATAACATGTTTGTATGGCTAACTTTTCTTTGTAAGTTTTAGGTATTGTTTACGCTCTTTTCAAAAAAGAAAACTAAGTGCATATCCCTCTTCTCCCGAGTCTGGATTCTCCAGGGACCCCATTGTATTCTTTGAAGGATGCTTCCTTTATGTAACCGCAACTGAGTCAGCATTGTGAATTTACGTTACTGTTCCTCGTGACTGATACATCTAGTTTGAATGTTTTCTAATATCTGCTTCTTTTCCTTCACAATGATTCATTTTCTTTGAAATTAATGAAGTTGATTTCTTCCCACCTATTGAGTTATCTGTAATTCAAACCCCACTCTCCCAGGTTTTGTTAATTTCTCTTAATATGTTCAAACCCAGAATCTGTTGTGTCTCACTGATGAAATCAACCCCAAAGGCTTCCTTCCGCTTCCCTTTGTCAGGATACAAAACCCCCTGACCTCAGAATTCCCTTCCCTATCATCTTAGGAATTCACTTCTTTCTCCCTTTTTGTGTTCTTCATTTTCTAGAACTTCTGGTCTTTCATCTTTTTTTTTCTGTGAGCTTCCTGATAACACTGTAGGGAAAATCAATCTTCTTAGTCTTTAAATGTCTAAAAAATATACTTATCCTGTCTTGTTTGGGTGATATTTTTGATTGCTTATGAAATTCTGTGCTAGAACTCATTTGTTCAGGATTTTAAAGGCATTGTTCATTTATCTTGCCATTTCCTACTTTGTTGACAAGAAGACCTATATTAGTTTGGGTTCTTTAGAGGAAAATAATTGGTGAAAAATAAATTTCTGATTACACGAGAGAATGTTTTAAGTGGGTTTGGAGAATCAGAAGCAGGAGAGTCCACCGTCGACGTCTATACTCTGGAGAGCTGGAGACCCAGTAGCTGCTCAGCTCAACGAAATGGAAAGGCCAGAACAAAAGAGATCAAAGATACAGCACCAATCTAAGGTCAAAGGCCTGGAGGTACCCACTAGAATTTTCAGTGTGAGACTGCCTTGGAAGGCAGAAGAAACTGGTCACTCATATCCAAAGGCAGTGACAAACACCAGGGCCATTCAGAAATAGCCGCACTCCCTTCTTTCTCTTTTTATTCCATTCAGGCTACAAGTCTATGGCTGCCACCACCTACATCTGGAGTGGGTCTTCCTCCCACAGTTTGCTGTCCTTAGTGCCAGTCCTCTGCAGATACACCCAGAACTTCTCGGCACTTCTTAGTCCATTCAAACTGACACATCACGACCCATGGTCACAAACCCTTAGCCATTTTGATTTCTGATCCTTTGGGCTTAAATGTTTCTATATTCTGGACACTAGCCCCTCATGTGACATATGATCTGTAGCCATTTCCTCCAATCTGTGAGCTGTGTTTTCATTGTTTTGAATCATGCATGTAATTTTCATAAAGGAAATTTATCATTTTCTCTTGTCACTTGTGCTTTTGGCATCATATATAAAAAACTATTGTGAAGTCCAGGATTAATTCCTACATAACTTGAAGTTTTACTACTATGTTTCTTCTGAGACCTTTAAAGTTTTAACTCTTAAATTGGGCCTTTTATCCATTTTAAGTGACTTTTTGTACATGGTATCATTTGTAAGTGGGTATCCAGCTGCCCCAGCATCATTTGTTGTAGAGAATGCTGTTTTACCATTGTTCATCCCTGAAAGTCTTGGCCCCTATCAAAAGTTAATTGGCTATAAATATATGAGTTTATTTCTGGACTATCGATTGCTTTCCATTAATCTTTATGTCTATCTTTCTTCCAGTAACACTGATTTCTGTACTTTTTGTACACGGAACATGTGAGTCTACTACACAGATGTGCACATTTGGTCTTTTTTCAAAAATTTCTTTTCTATTCAGGATGCCTTGCAGTTCCACATAATCTTAGCATCAGCTTTTCTACTTATGTGAAATTATCAGTCATATTTTGATGGGGATGGTCTTGAATCTATGGATTTCAATGAGGCATATTATCATTGAAACAATATTAAGTCCCCTGATTTATGAACACAAGATATCTTTCCATTTTTAAATTTATTCATCTCTTAGTGAAATGTTTTGTAGTTTTGCATTGTGCAATTATTATACTTCCTTAGGTAAATTTACTTCTAACTAGTTATTATTTTTGATGTCACTTTAAATGGAAATACAATATTTTGTTAATTTCCTTTTAGACTGTTCATTACTAGGGTATAGAAATGCTGGTGAGCAGATTTTAATTTCCTTTTTTTACTATATTCTTGGCTTTGGTATCAATGTAATGCTGGCCTCATAAGATGAGATAGAAATGAGTTGGAAAGCATTATCTCCTGTTCTACTTTTTGGAAACATTTGAAGAGAATTTTTTTAGTTGTTTAAATGATAAGTAGAATTCACCAAGTGAAAGCTTCAGATTTAAGACTTTTCTTTGTTGGAATTTTTTACTATTTTGATTCAGTTTTTTTCATTTATTATTGGTCTTTGGAGATTTTCTATTTCTTTTGGGTCCCTTTTGGTACATTTTCCAGAATTTGCACATTTTATCTTGGTTGTCTAATTTGTGGCATAAAGCTGTTCATAATACTCGTTTTTTCTTACTGCCATAAAAGGCAATAGTAACGATCCCACTTCCGCTTCTCTTTTTCAAAATTTCAGTTTTCTTTCTTTCTGTTTCTCATCAGTTTAGCTAAAGTTTTATGGATTTGGTTGATTTTCTTGAGGACCGGCCTGTGGAATTAGCTGAGCAGGGTGTAGCAGAGCAAACCCACTGGGTTCGTGTCTGCTCGCGCGCAGAGCATGGCACGGGCCAGAGAGGAAGGAAGGAGACCCATGTACACCACTAGAGGCCACACCTCCACGACCCACAGAGACCCGCCCAGAAAGCCCTCCGGTGGTTCTCCGTCCAATCAGTTCGACGGCTCAGCTTAACCATCACAACACACGCACAAAGCGAAAAGGTCTGCCTAACAGATTCAGTGAGGCTTCAAGAGAGTTAATGGGTATGAAATTGCATTCAGTTTTAATCAGATATAAAATGTAAGGTGCGTGAATGTGTGTGTGTGTGAGTGAGTGTGTTACTGAGGACTGAACCCAGAACCTTCCCACTGAGCTACATCTCTTTTATTATTTTTTATTTTGAGACAGAGTCTAGCCAAATTTTTAAATTGCCCAGGCTGGGCTTGAATTTACAGTCCTCCTATCTCAGTCTCCCAGAGTGCTGGGATTACAGGTGTGCACCACTATTCCTGGTTCTAAAAATAAACTGTAGCATTTGTGCTAGATTCACATAGTATGATATATATGTTTAAAAATTATTAAGTGCTATTATATAATACAATATGATAAGGTCTTTTTGGAATAAAGATCTTAAGAGTTTCCAACTGAGTTAATCTTTGAATCACCTGGATACAACCTGAATCACTCAGAATTTTTCAGATGTAATTATTTGTGTGGGGTTTCACGGGTTACAGTTGAGAAGCCCTGATGAAAGAGATTGCTTGTGGTTATTACCTGCGTAGCTATTTCACTACATGGAGACATTCATCAGTCTTAAAGTTTTGGAAAGAAGATGGAATGGCTTTTCTCACTGTATGTTTTGTGTAGATGACAACCATTGTTCCTGACAACAACTAACAACATTTGAGGTAGATCCTACTACAGTATTCGTCTTATTTTGTAGATGAGAAGATGAAAGTAAGTGGAATAGGAATTGTGCCTGAGGGCACCGGGTATGAATTCAAGAGCTTGAATCAAAGGCCCACTGAAAGTGACTTTGGTGTCATTGGAACTTTATGTTAACTGATATTTCTGAAAGCAAAACAAGAATGTTCTTGTTTGTCAATGATTAAAGACCAAGCCGCCAGCACCATTTTAGCCATTAATAACACTACCTCACAGACTAAGAAGAAAGCATGCCCTGAACGCTAGGGCGGAGGCTGCAAAAACTTTCAGGAGGTCATTTGGGAATGAGTAGTAACTTGGAAATGAAAAATCCCCAAATGTATCCATATACTAAGAACATAGAAGAAAAAGAAAGACAGCTGCTACATGAGACAAAAGGAACCAGAGTCAACAGACAGAGAACTGGATCTTACCTAAAGGCAATAAGAACCAAAGGCACAATAGTGACACTTCTCTAAGGTTTTGAAACATTTTTTCTTTTTGTTTTATGAAATAATAAAACAAATTTTCATAACCAATTAGAGAATAACAATAATGAATGCACTATGTATTATTAACTCCAAAGTAGTTACTCAGAATACATCAAAAATGATTCTTTCTTACAAAGAAGAAACAAACAGATATTTACACAAATTTTCTTTTCAATGAACCAACATAAATTAATAGCATAAATGAAACAAATTAGCATATATATTAAAATATTTTTAAAACAATGCAATAGACAATTGGGGGAACTTTCTGAATCTCTTTCTACTTCCTGTTCATCTAGCCTCAATTTGGATCTTTACTTGTATGTACCTCATGCTTTGGGTTTTGAATATAAGAGAAACCATGTGATATTTGAGCTTTGGACTCTGCCTTATTTCACTTAACATCACATTCTCAAGTAGCATTCATTTACCTATGGTTTCCTCAAATTTGTCTTTCTTTATGTCAAAGTAGTACTTCATTGTGTATAAACACCACATTTTCCTTATCCATTGATGTGTTGATGGAATATACACTGTTTCCGTGATCTAGCTATTAGAAATTGTGCTGCTATAAACATTGTTATGCATGTATTTCTGTAACATGATATTCTTAACTCATTTGGGAAGATACATAGAGGGGGATAGCTGGGTCAAATGGAATATCTACTTTTAGTGTTTTGAGGAATCTCAAACTGATTTCCATAGTGCAGTACTACTTTACATCCCCACTATCAATGTAAGAGAGTTCTTTTTTTTACACCATACCAACCAGCATTTGTTATTAATAGATTTTTTGATGATAGCTATTCTCTGGGGTATGATGGCATCTCAAAGCAATTTTAACTTGCTTTACTCTGATGGCCAGTGAGGTTGAACATTTTTTCATGACAGCACTTACTGGCCATTTGTACCTCTTCTAAGAAGTGTTTCTTCAGTTTGGTTTCACATTTTTTGATTGGGTCTTTTTCTTGGGGGGAGGTCCTGATTTTTATGTTCTTTATAGATTCTATACTTTAGTTCTCTGTCCAAGGAATATCTGACAATCATTTTTCTCATTCTGCAGGTTGTCTCTTCACTCTGTTAATTGTTTCCCTTGCTGTGCAGAAGCTTTTCATTTTGATATGATTCTATTTGTTGATTCTCAGTATTATTTCTTGGGTCACTGGGGTTCTGTTCAGAAAGTTCTTGCCTGCCCTTGTGTCTTCAAAAGTCGTACCTATTTTATCTCCCAGAAGGTTGTGTCTCTGTTTTAACATTTAGATTTTTGATTCATTTTGATTTTACCTTAGTAAATGGTGAATTATATAGGTCCAGACTCAAATTTCTGAATGTGCACATCCAATTTTCCCAGCACCATTTATTAAAGAGATTCTTTCTTCCAATGTATGTTTTCTGAGATTGTGATACCACTCACTTTGTTTTTGTTACCCGGGGGGGGGCTTTTGCTATTCCAGGTCTCTTTTTATTCTATCTCAATTTTAGGATTGCTTGCTCCAGATTTGTGAGAAATGGCTTTGCTATTTTGATTGAGATTGCATTATACCCGTATATTAATTTTGGAAATATAGCCATTTTGATGATGTTGCTTCTATCTGTCCAGAAACAGGGGCACCCTTCCATTTGCTCATGTCCAGCTCCGTTTCCTTTATCAGAGTGATGTAATGTTCATTATAAAGTCTTTCACTTCCTGGTTAGGTTAATTCCTAAGTAAATTTTTGATGCTACTGTGAAGGGTATTATTTTCCTACTTTTTTTTTTTCAGTGAGTTCATTATTAGTGTGTAGAAATGCTATTGATTTCTGTGTGTTTATTTTGGATCCTGCTTTATTGCTCAATTTGATTATTAATTCTAGGAGTCTTTTGGTGGAAATTTTTAGGTTTTGTAGATCATGTCAACTGCAAATAATGGTACTTTGACTTCATTCTTTCCTATATGTATCCCTTTTCTTTCTTTTTCATGCCTGATCGCTTTGGCTAATGTTCCGAAGGCCATACTGAACAAGGGTGGTGGAACTCCTTGTATTTTTTTGATTTTAGAAGGAAAGCTTTCTGTCTTTTTCCACTTAATAAGATGCTTACAGTAGGTTGGTCATAAATGGCTTTTATCAGAATGAGATAAGGTTCTTGATTGCTTATTTTCTTCAAGCCTTTTATTATGAATGGATATTAGATTTTGTCAAAGGCTTTTTCTCAGTCTATTGAAATGATCACGTGATTTGCATCCTTGCTTCTGTTTACTTGATGAATTACACTTATTGATTTTCCTATATTGAACCATCCTTTCATTCCTGGGATTAAGCCTTCTTGATTATGGTGTATGATCTTTTTGATGATTTGTTGCTTTCTCATTGACTGTATCTTGTTAAGGATTTTGTGTCTGTGTTTATAAGAGAGAATGGCCTGTAGCCCTCTTTTTTCAGTTGGATCTTTGTTTGGTTCAGTGATCAGGATAATGCTAAATTCTGAGAATTATTTTGGAAATATTTCTTCCCTCTAGATTTCATTAAAGGTTTTGAGGAGTATTGGTGTTAGATGTTCCTTTAAAGTACTTGTACATTTCAGCAATTAATCCATCAGATCCTGGGCTTGTTAGCTGATAGTATTTTTATCACTGCTTCAATTTCATTGCCTGTTATTGGATTGTTCAAGATTTTTAAGTCTTCTTGCTTCAGTTAGGTATTTCATATGTATCTTAGAATCTTTCCATTTCATCTGAGTTGTCCAATTTTGTGAAATAGTTCCTAATATTTTTCTGGATTGGGTAGAGTCTGTTGCAATGTCATCTGTTTGATTTCTAATTGCATTTTCTTTCAATTTTTTGGTAAGATTGGGTATATTTTTGTCTATTTTGTTTATTCATTCAAAGAATTATTTCTTCAATTCATTGATTCTTTGTATTTTTTATTTTTCATTTCATCGATTTCTGCTCTTATCTTTATAATTTCCTTGCTTGTACAAGTTCTGAATTCTGCTTGTTCTTATTTTTCTAGGACCTGGAAATGCACCATTGGGTTGTTTACTTGGGCTCATTCTGAAGCATTTTTCTGATGTGAGCATTTACAGCTATAATTTTCCCTAGTAGGACTGCTTTCATTGTGTTCCATAAGTTCTGGTATGTTGTAATAGCATTATTGTTTAATTCTAGAACTGTCTTATTTCTTCCTTAAATTACTGTGTGATCCATTGATTATTCAAGAGTCTGTTGCTTAATTTTCATAACGTTTTAGAGATTTGTTGATTTATTTTGCTATTGATTTCTAGTTTCATTGCACTGTGATCTGATAATATGCAAAGTAAAAGTTCAATTCTTTTGCATTTACTTAGGTCTGGTTTATTATCTAGTATGTGATCTATTTTGGAGAAAGTGGCATGAGCTGCTGGAAAGAAAGTGTATTCTGTTGTTGAGTAGAATATTCTAAAAATATACAAGTTCATTTGTTCAAAAGTTTAGTTCAACTCAGATATTTCTTTGTTAATTTCTGTTGGATGTAACCTTTATAAAACTTGACATTTAATAATAAAAGAGCAAGTCGAGAGTTCTTAGTAATTCAGTATAGATTTTCAAATGATAAGCTCTCATTCTCAAACCAAGAATTAAGATTTTTCTAGTTGTCATGCCTCATCAATGTGTTTAATTATTCAAAGTATTGCTTACCCCACACCTCATATGTAATCCATCTTCAGTAACAAATCATTTGCAAATTTCTATCATGTCTCTTCATTATCAGAATTGTCAACACATCATCAAATATAAAATCAGAATCAGTTCCTGTTATTAAAATAACATTCAGTTGATCCAAGTGAGAGGGGAAAGACAGTCATTAGCCATGTGCTCCTGATTATGCCCAGTAGTCCTACCTCAAACAGCTTGGTGGTTTCTTAAAGTTTTCAGTGGAGTTACAGTTCGTGACTACCTGCAGGAACTTCATAAACCCACTTAGCTGATTAAAAAGTCAACAGCAATGCTCAGAAAATCTTTTTTTGTATCTTATTCAAGGTAGGCTGGAAGAGTCCCTGGAACCATAATCAGTTGTTGAAATTACCTGTATTTGTTTGCTCAGAATCACTGCCATGTTGCTGTTGGGAATTTTACTAAATCTCCGGTGCAGGTCCCTCTGCCTTCAGTCACCAGAAATGACTATACGGCTTCTCTCCCATTACAAATAGTAATGTTTTCCAAAATAGTCTGCAGAGATATTCTACTTTTATGCCAACAAAAAAAAGTGCCCAGATACTCCTCAGGCCTCTAGGGAAAAGCTGGAACTCTTCAGTGTTGTTACTTTGGTGAAATTTGTTCTGAAAGCCCGGATGCTTTCAGCTTTTACTTTACAAAAAGAAATCTGTATGTTAATGCTTCTTGTGAGTGACAAAGAAATAAGCTCCAGTGTTGACTCCAGGGGAAGAACCTTTTGACACACAGCCCTCTCACTCCCCTTCCCCAAGCCTCATATACTTTTTTCAAAGACCTGCACTTTTAGGTCCCTTAGCTGTTCTTTTGAAAGAATCGGTCCAAGTGGATTCTTTGAAGCTCCCCAGAGGTGCATGATCTGACCTTTGCTGCTTGCTTGAGAATGCAGTCAGACATGTCCCACTTCACTGGGCCTTGGCAGCCTTAGCTCTGCTCATCCTGACAGGCCTAGTTTTCACCACCAGCATACAAAGCTTCTCTGTGTGCCCAAAATAGCCAGTCCTTGTGTATATGTGTGATTTATGCCATAATGCACATTAATACCTACACAATGCATTCATGTAGCTATCACCATCAAGAGAGTAAGTAAATCATGCTTCTGTTGTAAATCATGCTCCTTTTTGAGATTACAGTGGCGAATGGCTCTCTCACGTGTTTATGGGGCCTTACTAATCCCTTGATGAGGTTCACCTACAAGGGAATAACCGAATGCCACCTGAGCATGCGCATAAACAGGCAGAGTGTGTTGCTGTTACCTGTCTTCCTCCGGAGTAAAGAGAAAGTGCAGGTGCTTGCGTTGGACTGCCAAAGAAACTGGATGGAAAGAGTAAAGGACCCTTCGATAGGTGAGAATTTCTAAAAGGGGGTTTAAATGCCTTATATCAGAGCATGCTTTATTACCCATTTATAAACTCAATAATATATTACAAGCATTTTATTTTTATTTTAATCTCCAAGGATGATTTAATAAATGAAAACCACAAAATAGCATTAATTTCTTTAAAGAATATGACTCCTCAATCTTTGAGGTCAATTAATTCAGTGAGAGACTTTTAAATCAACTTTAATACCCATCAGTGATAACTCCTTGATGACTCTTGATTAGGCAAAATAGATGTTTGCTTCTTGATAAAGTTGGAATTTTAAGACGATTCCTGTAAATGATGTTCTGCACCTTGCCTTAGCCTTCATCACAGGTGCCACTTAAAAAAGGCCAATATATTCTTTCTTCCCAGTGAATAGCAATTTCATCTCCAGGGTTTTTCTTCCTCAATCTAGTGTTACTGTACCTACACCCACTGTTTGTGTTGGTTTGTTTGTTTGCTTTTTTTTTTTTTTCATTTCAGAAATTACTGCAACCAGGGAATGCCTCATGTTGCATTTTATGACTCCTACTGGCAAGTACATGGTAGGAAATATTTCAAAAGTAAAATTTTTTACTATTCAAACATTTAGAGGTTTGTTGTTTAACTTCCAAATATTTGGTAATTTTTCATATATTTTCATTATTGAATCTTACATACCTCCATTTCAAGTTTACAATCAATTATGTTCAAATTGTCATATTTTGCTTTTAGACAGGGTACACGCATATCAGAAATCAATTAAAATGTCTAATATTTGATTTCCAATATTTTTTAAAAACTGCCTACTGTATATCATATTCCTTCAGCCTGAGGAATTTTCCGTCCCATTTTTGATGTAGTTTTGCCAACTATAAAATATTTCATTGTCTGGATATTTTTACTTCTGATTCACTTTTACTTTACCTGGTAAAATAATTCTGTATTGAGTGATTTTAATTTTTACACCTTAACGATGTCATTCATTATCATATGGACTCCAAAGTTTGATGAGAAGTCTGCTTTAATTCATCTGTGTTTTGAAATACAATGTTTCTTTTTTTCTACTTTTTATATTTCCCCTTTATCTTGGCATATGAAATTTTGAATATGATATTTGTAGAGATACGGTATTTTTGGAAGAAAGAAGATATATTTCATCTTTAAATCCTTTGAACTTTTGAATCTGGAATTTGATGATTTTATTTTATTTTTTAATTCTCAGCTATTGTTTCTCTATTTTCTTATTTTTTTCCTCCTCACTCAAGAATACGAATTTCATTTCTGCTAAATTGATGCTGTCCAAAAGTACAGCATGCTCCTTTTTGTTTTTTGTACACTTTCCCTTGACTCTTTTTTAGGGGCCTCATGGCCTTGTTACAAGTTTATTGATTGTCACCTTGGCCATGTTGAAATGTACTAATGATTCTGTTAAGAGTTTTTTTATACTTGTTGCAATGTTTTTCTTTCCTCTTCTTCATCTTGATTAGTTCTTAGAGTTTTTCAGTACTACACTGGAATGCTCTATCTATACATGCAGGTTGCAATGAGTTTCTATGATCGCTTTATCCCATTGAACTTTGTCATTTCAAATTCCCTGTCTGATGATTCCATTTGGGTGGATATATAATCTCCAAACTTGGTCTTCAGTAATTCATTAAAGTTTTCCAAAATTTAGTTCAATCAGTAAGTACAACTTCTCTTCAGGATTTTTGCCACACAAGTCAGGAGTCACATTACCATTTCTCTTGGAGCTCAGAGGCCTTTGTTTAGATATCAGAATAAGTTATTCTTGTTTTTCATCTCAGCTCTTTGTATTTGAGGAATATTTTAATTTTATAAGTCACAGAACTCTTTCCCTTAGTGATAGGGTAGGAAAGAAGACATCTTCCACATTTTATAATGTCAGTGAAGCTGAAAGTCCTGTTTCAACTTTTGTATGTTTTGTATTATTGGTGCTTTCAGGAAAGATACAAACAAATTCTATTTGTATGAAATAGTTTCTGTGTTGTGCAAAGAAACAGAAAAAATGATTGCTACTAGTGTTAAATACATTGTTAGAATAGGGGATCACCTACAACACAAAGACTTAATTGGATCATATCTTAAAATATGTATTTTATAAGGATGTGATGATTTGAATACCCATAAGAAAAAGATATATGTTTTCAGTTGAACTTTTCCTGTTTTAGGGACTTTGAATTCATCACAAACAGTATTCACAATTCAAATTTTAGTTTGTAGTTCTGCCAAATTTAAACTTTTCTAAAAGGAGAGAGAGCCAAAGAGAAAAGCGACAATCATCCACTGTGTTGCCACAGGAAATTGGGCTATTTTAAGCATGCCCTTTGGTTGGGCGTGGCCTTCACTTAGCCTCTGCCAAACTAGTTCAATTTGGGATGTTCCAGTCATGAAGTACTTTAAAATGTTTTGCAGTGGAAAAGAAGCCACTCTCACAATAATTTCTGGATTGATGAACAACGTAATTCAATTTTACCTACTCCTTACATTTGCTCCTGAGATTCCTAGTCTGAACCACCTTTAATGGGAATGGAATATATAACACAAATTCCTGGACATAGGCAGTTCTTTCTTGTGTATCTGTAGGAATCCTTTTTTTCTGTTATCTGGGCAGTATAAAATTTGTTTCCCTTAATATATCACATTCACCTTTGCAGTTCTGTATAACTTACAGCTGGCAAGCATTTCAGAAAAGATACATCTATGGAATTTTACCTTTAATGGTATTTCAACAATGGCTCTGGAAAACACAAATAATAAGTGTTTTGTTTTCCCTAATAAAGAGGCAATACCATAATGTGCCTTGGGTAGTTTTTCTTTGCAATCTTGGATATAGACTCACAAAGAGTGAGGTGACACAACGAAAATCTTAGTTAACCTTTAGTTTGGGATGCAGTAAAATTCTCTCTTGATAAGTTCTTCTTTTGATCCAATAGACCCAATGGGTGAGAAATGAATCTACATCTTGAATGACACCAGGAGACACCTTTATTCTCATTAATATTTAGCACAAAAGACTGTACACCGCCATTTCCAGGAACAGAGATGAGAAAAGATGCTGAGATAATGAATCTTGTAACAGCCAGAATTTCAAAGGATTATTTAGCAAATCATTTAGAAAAACACACAGTTTATCAAACTCGTTCAAATATGTTGATAAGTTTTCCAAAGACTATGGATAGAGTATTTCTAATCAGAATCAACGTTAAAAGTGAAGGTCAGAGGCCAGCCCCCAGCCCACGGTTTATCTCCTCCAGCAGGTCCCCAACTCCCCAAATCCACAGTGAACTCATCCATGGCTCCGTGCCCTGATCGCGGAGAAGCCCAGACCCCGTCACTTTCTGAAAGCTCATCTCTGAACACGTGAGACTTTTAGGGAGCATTTTAGATGTAAACCAGAGAAGCTCCTTTGGAGGGCTTTGTGAAAGTATTTATTAGAATACAAAATCCATACATCTTTAATTTTTCTCAGCTCTAAATTTCATAACATTCAGAAAAATTATCACGTTTATCTAAATGTCTGTACAGATTTATAGATGATGTAGATAAGTAAATAGATATATACATATGTATTTGTATAACTCAAAAAATTTCAGAATAGCCAAAGGCTGGGGGAAACTAAAATAACAGTAACTGAGCTTTGGTTAGTTACAGTATGGAATATTCTACTATGTTGTGCTGCCCTAAAGCAGGAAACGCCATCATTTGGATGTGTATGTATTTATACATGGAGTATTAATGATTTATCTAGAATATTGGCTGAACTTCCAAAAAAGGAGAGAATTATTCAGTTTTCTTCTGTGGCATATTTTCTGTAATATAAACTAAAATAAGTTAAAGAAGGATGAATCTTTATAAATGCTGTGGGCAAAAGCTCAAAGACATGTTGGTAAGTAGAAAATGAGAGATTTGTTGCATTTCCAGGATGTTTTTGGCCAGGAAAAGAAAGGAGAGAAGGAAAATCTTTCCTTTTCTGCTCTTTTACCATGTAATCCATCATCTTTCAGGTGTATCTTTCTAGCTTTGTTGTCTCAAAATAATTAAAGTGTGGGGGCATAATAGGGTTCACACACTCTTTAAACTTATATATGTTTTGTTTTTAAATTGTCATTCCACTTTAAACAGTCCTTCCTATGATTTTACTCATAAAACATGACAGCTTCCCCCACTTAAACCATATAAAATCCCCACATACTTTAACAAATCATTTTGGATTATTTTCAGCATTACTCTATATGGTAGGTTTCACTTGCTACATCACTAAACTAATCTCAAATATGATACTGAAGTTGGCTGAGGGGAAAAACAGTGAGTGTAAGAGACAGAGTGCAGAATTACCAATGAACTCAACCAGTGAACCTCTTATCTTAGACGAATGTTCTATTAATCTGACCAGAAGAGACTGTTAACAAGGGTCTAAAAGATAAGTTTAAGACGAAAGCACCAGAATTCAGTCAATTTCCTGCAGTGCTGAAAGGTAGTGGAACTCAAAGTTTCTGGCAGTTAATGAAGGTCCCATTGGAACCCCGGAAAGAGGGCAGATTTCAATTTCCTTTTACTTACTTAAGCAAAGCCAGCCTTGAGCTGTAAGAACCTCGATCTGACCAACTTTCACCTCTTTGAGCCCAAGCTCTGTATTTTTTAAGGCCTATTCAATAAATGTCAAGAAATAGAATAATTTTCATATAATTGTATCCATATTTTCTAGAAATATTTTAATAAGAGCTTCTTACCATATGTATTTAACTTATTTTCCATAAAAGTCTGGTTCCCTTGAGTTTCTCTCTTTTAACTCCACATTAATCTGAATAGTCAGATCCTTATTCTTTGTAATTTCTGACTTATCACAGATGCTTCAGTAACAAAATCCATAAATAAAAGTCAAGTCATCATGATTATTAACAGCCAATTAATATGTTCCAACATTACCGGGTGTGGTGGTGCACACTTGTAATCCCACACTCTGGGAAGCTGAGTCAAGACGATCACAAATTTGAGCCCAGCCTGAGCAACTCAGCTATTTAGTGATAGCCTGACTCAAACTTTAAGAAAAAAAAATTAAAAAGCTGGGGATGTATCACAGTGTGAGGCCTTGGATTCCATCACCAAATACTTTGTATCTTTAAAGGCTACACTGCTACTAATCTTTGAGAAATTGATATTAAGTATATTTACTACTGCATTGAGTGTAACTATCCCCTGACTCATTAAATAACTTAACATCTCATTGGATGTGCCATTTTTCTGGTAAACTTGGTAGTACCTGTTCTTACACACTGGCTAAAAGGCACCTGTGCAAACACATAAATACCAGGCTGGAGCCCTGAGTTGTACAAACCTTGGCTGTTGATTATCTGTCAGCCCTGGAGTAGGCTGCTCGGCCACTGTAGTTTCTCATTTCTCCTCTGTGACCTGAGATACCCAACTCCTGTTCAATGTAGTACAATAAATTTATCTCAAAAAGTCTTATAAGCTGCAGACAAGTTGTTTCATAAGAACTGTGAATTTTAAGCTGGTATTTCGTGTTCGTTTTTCTCTTGCCCTCCGATATGCAGGTTTTCCTTTAAAAACATGGAAAAATTTAGTCTTGACACAATCCATATTTTTGCTCAGTGCAAATTTTCACTTAGCTGGTGAGACATGACTCAGCCAATAGCCGAAAGTCGATGCCTGCAAGACAACTGACCGACAACTTGTCATGAATTAACACACTAACCTCTCCCCGAGTGGGCCTGGATACTATAGAGTACAACTATTTCTACTGGGCTGCTTAAATAATTAATAGAAGATGAGTCAAAAGACCTAAGTGATAGTCTATATTTACCATACTCCCTTGATAATTACAGAAGATATTTCTGCATTTAAGTATTTGTGCTCTTGTAATCCCATACTTATATCCAGGTATTCTCATACAATATGTTTGTTCAACAATTATGAACCAAATTTAGAGATTGTGTTTTACCATCCTGTCTATCTAATGCTAAGCGTAATTATTACAGAGAGCGAAATTAGGCAGAGATCGATAGGCAGCTGGAACGGGACCAGGCCCAAGCTGGAGTCAGAACAGAGGGGAGGTCAACAAGCCTGGGGTCAGGCTGAGCTGACAGAAAGGAGCCCTGAGATGGAGTCGCCATGGCTGGGCCTGCAGGCTTCCCAGAGCCGAACAGCAGCTCTGGCCCAGGGAGTCGGAGTAGCACAGCAGGCACAGAAACCATGTAGTGAGTACTGAGCGTAGACAGCCGATTAGAGCGCCCTGACCCACCCTCCTGGCCCCCAGGAAGTGCCTCTGTTCTTCTCCTCTCCATCCCCTCGCTGCCCACCTCGTTTATCTATCAGATCAACAGTAGCCGAGTGACATATTGTGATCCTACAGGTTGGTTGCAGTTTGACCCCAGATAACCTGCGAGGTGATTTTAGTGTATAAAAAACCCCTGGACTAAGAGCCTCAGCAGCAGTCCACTTTGGGGGATGCTCCTTCCTCTCAGGAAATTTCTCTTAATAAAACTTTTCCTATTCTGAACCTTTTTTGTCCTCAACTCCATTCTTTGGTGTCCTGAGACACGAACTCAGCACAACTAACAGGTTGGGAGTGACTGCCCTGTAATATCATCATTAAAAATAAATTAAATGCTTTTGAATATCATAATAGCAGATAGATTGTCCTAGAGAATTTTCTGCATCCTGAAAAACATGATAGAGATGCAAATATTTCCATTAAGTAGCACAGAAGAGCTATCTTTTCAAACAGTAAATGCTTTCATCTGTGTTCATCTTTTCGAATTTCTGATTTGTTGCAATAAACATTTAGCAGTGGTGATGATTTGTGTTTCAAGATATCAAGATGATTGCTCTGCTAAAATAATCTGTTTGAAAAATCAGAATTTTGAATCTCTTAATAAGGACTTCCAGTTGGACCCCAAATCAATGAGTATTTGTTATTTCTCTTTCACTATTGGCAATGACTTATCCTTACTGTAACCTTACTCTAATTTCAAATAAAATGAATGAAATTTGAGGGGAGATTTATCATTTCATTTTTTTTAGACATGCTCCATTCTTTTTAATCATTAACACTTGTAATTATTGTTCACACTTCACTGCCAAATAGAGAAAACACTTTTGAAAGTATTGTTATCACAGTAAAATCTAAGGGGAAGTAGTGAGAAATGTCAAGAGGATCACAGCTACTCCCCATCTAGAATAATTTTTTGAAATATTTGCTTCAAATATCTCTTTCTTCCAAGCTTTATCTATTACAAACTGTGCTGCTATGAACATGGGTGCACATGTATCACTGTAGTATGATTATTTTAATTCTTTGGGGAAGTTACCCAGCAGAGGAATAGCTGGGTCAAATAGGACCTCTAATCCTACTTTTTTGAGGTAGCTCCATACTGATTTCCACAGTGGTTGCACCAGTTTACACTCCCACCAGCAGTGGAGCAGGGTTCCTCTTTCGCCACAGCCCTGCCAGCATTTGTTATTGGTTGATTTCTTGATAGCAGCCATTCTTTCTGGGAGGGGTAGAGGAAAGGAAAGAAGGGAAAGGAAAAAATATGAGAAAATGAAAAAATGGAAACAAACTCTTTGTAAATAAGGACGGGTGGAGGGGTTGAAGGGAGGGCAGGGGAAGGGGGAAAAAATAAGAACCAAGATACATCATGTAAAGGTACAGGCTCCCAATGGTGAATGTAACTGTATTGTATACCCAACATGTACCAATAAACTTAATGGAAAAAAATATCTAATTCTTTAGATTGGGAAATCTAAACAGATTATTATTTCCAAAAAAGCTAAATTTGGTATACTTTTATTATTATTTATAAATTGCTAGCAACCATTTTGTTGGTTCCCAAATCCATGATTTTCAAGGAAATAAAAATAATACAAGATATTGAGAATTCTTCTAAATGAAGTTATAAAAAAATCTTTCATTGAATTCTATTCTGTAGACTCAAATGTCCTTTCTGTCAATACCTTATTGAATTTGCATTGTTTAAAATTCTCCGTGAAACAATGTTCTCCACTGAGACCTGGCTTTTACTCTGGGGCTTGCTGTGGTAATTACTTCCTAAGTGCTTCAACAACTCAGTTATTAATGCCTCATGGCCTTCATTCCTTATTCCCTATTGTTTGTACTGCCAAGAGATCACAGAGACATTCTGATTGATGAAAATATAGACATTCGATTTTCTTAAGAGCTTTGTTGTGTAAAAAAAAGTCACTGATGTTCCTCAGGTTGCTCTGGATTCCTTCTTACCATCGAAAGCCTCTGTACCTTAATGCTGTGATAATATTTTTCACTCCTGGCTGGTTTTCCCTTGCAGGAAGCATGCAAGCACAACCAGCCAGTTGCTCTCATTAGCTCATTGAAAGAGAAAGAATAGACTTTTCTTCCTTTGAAATACAGTGAATGTTTTGTTCTTGCTCAAGTAGCTCCTCTGGGCAGATTGGCCTCCAAATGTCCAGCAGTAGAGCATGTGCTTTAACACCTTCTAAGAGGGAGAATTTCTGTGGCTCTAAGTCCAACTCGAGCAGTGCTAGTGATAAAGTTCATAAACTTAGGGTGTGAAAAGTACATTGAAGTAAAATAGACAAATATAAGATCTAGGTATTTCAGCTTAAAGAAAGATACATAAAGCAGCCTCCACACTCCCTTCAGTGATTTAGCTACAGACAGGTTTCCTCCTGACTGTCCTGTTTCTTAAAGCAGTTGCTTTAGAAAATTTGCGGTTATTTATTCCATTTCTGCCAGTTTAAGATGTGACTCTCCAAACATTTCCCCAGTTTTACAAGTCATGAATGTCTTTTTCAAACATGTGAAATTCCTCCCACTTGATGTATTTGAAAAGAAAACAGGTGCCCTTACCTTCCAATCTCCCTGTGAGGAGAGAAACCAAATAACCATGTGGATCATTTACAAAAAACAGATGACTTAATCTCCTTGACTAACCTGCTCCTGACATCTTCCAGATCTCTCCCATTAATTTATGCCACCACTTAAAACTCTCTAGCCTTTGTTTCCATGAAATTGCTTTCATTCTCTTTTGTGTTGTAACACTCTGAACTCCTACTGTTACCATGGAATGGGCAGGTATAATCCACACTTGTGTATGACAAGCAAGTATTTGCCAACTGTACACCTGGTAGCAAGTGGCAAGCAATATATTTATTGAAGATCACAGGAAGTTTCACCTAGGGAAATTCTATGTCAAAAAGAGACAGGACACAGACAGAAAAAACTGATGCCAAGCTGACAGAAAAGCAATGTACATAGCACACATAAACAGCAACAGCCCCTATAAATCAGGCTCCTGGATGAGTAGAACCAACATTGTCAAAATGGTCACACTCCCAAAACAGTTTCACAGATTCAAAGGAATCCCAATCAATGTACCAACAAGAGAAAACAATCCTAAAGTTCATGTGGCAGCAGACGAGACCCAGAATAGCCAAAGCAATTTTGGGCAAGAAGACCAAAACAGGAGGCATGGCAATGACTGAGTTCAAGCTATATGACAAAGTGATAGTGATAAAAACGGCATGGTACTGGCACAAAAATGGACACATGGATCCATGCAACAGAAAAGAGGTCACAGAAACCTCCTCAGACACATTCAGCTATCTGATCTTTGACAAAGGGGCCAAAAGCATACACTGGAGGAGACATGACCTGTTCAAAAAGTGGTACTGGGAAGGCCGGTCATCTGTTTGCAAAAGTTTGCAACTGAACCCTTATCTCTCACCCTGTTCTAAATTAAAATCAAAATGGATCAGAGATCTAAATGTTAAAATAGAAACTTTAAACCTATGGGAAGATAAAATGGGCAAAACACTTGAAGACATAGGTGCAACAAAGAATTTTTTGAAAAGAAATTGAATTGTGCAAGAAAAAGGTAAGAATGAACAAATGGGATTCTATCAGACTAAAAAATTTCTGTACAGCAAAAGAATCAATTAGTAGAGGATAAATAACCTACAGAATGGGGAAAAATGTGAGCTATTCTTCAGACAGAAGACTAATATCCAGACTATAAAGAACTCAAAAAATTAAACCACCTAGAATTAAACACTCAGTAAAGAAATGGGTGAGAGAAATGAACAGACACTTCATTGCAGAAGAAGTACGGATGGGCAACAGATATATGAAAAAATGCTCTGGCCATTAGAGAGATGGAAACTAAAACAGTGCTAAGATTCCTTCTTACTTTAAAAAGAATGACAATCATCAAGAAATCAAAGAATAACAAATGCTGGTGTGGCTGTGGTAAAAAAGGAGCCCTTCTGTATTGTTGCTGGCAATGCAAACTACTACAACTATTATGGAAATCAGCATGGAGACTTCTCAAAGAACTAAAGTCAGAAATCCCATAGGACCTAGCGATCCCCCTTGCTAGGCATCTTCCCCAAAGACCTTAGGACATCATACACAGTGATACATGCATACCAATGTTTATAGCAGCACAATTCATAGTAGCAAAATCTTGGAAACAGCCATCAATAGAGTATTGGACAAAGAAGATGTGTTATTTGTATATAATGGAAAGCTACTTTGCTGTAAAGAAGGATACATTTGAGACATTTGTAGGAAAATAGATGCACCTGAAAAATACAATGTTAAGTGAAATAAATCAGACACAGAAATTTAAATACTATTTGGTATCTCTCATCTGAGTAAGACAAAGTATTAACTTAGAGAAAAATAAAGGAATGATAGAAGAGACAAGAGATGAATCTCTTTTGCAGATGGGAGTGGGTCCAGTAGACACCTGGGGATGTCTCAGTGTATAAAGGAAGATTTTGTAGGTACAACCTAAAGGAGAGACCTCTGAGATCTGGAGAACTTTGAGCTCCAGGCTACTAAGAAATTAAACACTAGTGGTTTACTGTAACATAGCACATCCTTTTCTCAAAGAAATTCCACCTGTAAGATTCTTCTGAAATCCTTCTGGATATCATGAATAGATGACTAGCTCCTATGCTAGTATTTTGGCTTCAATCATTTCAGATATTAACCTAAGGTGAAAAGAACCTAGTTGAGACTAAAGAAAATACATTTATTTAGGGCTAATTAGGATTGCAGTCTGGGAAAGAGAGATCCAAGCAGTCTTGAAAATAGACTCTGAGGTTTCACAAATTGGCAGCTGTATTTATAGCTTTAAGCTGCATAGGGTTGGTGATTAAATTGTTCCTGAGAAATTGTGATTATTGCTGGCAGAAGAAAATTTGTCCTGGAAGAAGGGGATTGAGTGTTGCCTCAGTGTCTTCCCATTTTGAGGAAAGTGTTCCATGGGTTAACAAGACTTCAAAGGCAACTGTCATGCAGAGGTGGGCATGTCTACAGCCATTTCACAGCTCTGTGGCACCTGTCAAGATCCAATAAAACAGGTCTTCCTCACTCTGTTTTAAGTGCTATAAAAACCAATGATGCTCCATTTTTATTTTTATTGATTTCTTGACAATGGCAGTATGACACACCACTGAGACCAGAAGTTACTAGTGTAGAGAGGCTACCCACTTTTGAATGTCTACTCCCTTCCTCCATCTATAAATAAAAACAAATTTAAAGGCCTTTATCTAAGAGAACTTTTGAAGTGGAACTATGGTTCTTACACTGACCATAGGTGTGAACAGCAGCAGGACACTCACTACAATACTTTATCAGGTTAGGCCAAGATATTGTGTCTGAACTGTGAAGAACAAATCAGATGTTATCTTAGTTGATTTTAATGATTTAATTATTCTTGATTATTGCTTTGTTTTTCCTCATTTCTGGTTCTATCTGTAGACATATGCCACCTTATGAAATAACACCTTCAAAGTTCCTTTGGTTTAGTTGCAGGTTTATTTTTTCTTTTCTTTTCTTTTTTTTTAAGTTTTTCTTTATGTTTTGCCTGTCCAGACTTTGCACACATGCTACCAAAACTCTAAATTTTTTTTTCTCTATGAGAAGTTTATAATATAGTAAGACACAATTGTTTATTGTATTTTTAAATTTTGTTATTTGTTTTAGTCTTTTATTTATAACATTTTTGTTTTTTAAAAAATCATGTTTTAAAACTTGGAAACAGCCCAAATGCCCATCAACTGGAGACTAGATAAAGAAAATGTGGGTTGTTTTTTTTTTTATAAAATGGAGTACTACTGAGCCATAAAAAATGAGAAATTAGAGACTTTTTTTCTAAATGGATGCACATTGAGACAATACTCTTAAGTGAAATAATTAGGTCACACATATGTAAATACCAAATAGTTTCTCTAGTGTAAGAAACTGAAAGTGTAAATAAGGACTAAAAGGTATAATAGATCATGTGAAATAGGAAGAAAAGGGGCAAAGGGAAAGTAGGAGGGGTAGGGGAAAGGAAAGAAGGGAATGGAATTAATATGAGAAAATGAAAAAATGGAAACAAAGTCTTTGTAAATAGGGAGGGATGCAGGGGTTGAAGGGAGGGCAGGGAATGGGGAAAAATAAGAACCAAAAGAGATTTTGTAAAGGTGCAAATGTCCAATAATGAATGTCATTATATTGTACACCTAAAATGTACCAATGAAAGGATATACAGTTAAAAAAAGATTGTGTTTTAAAATTGTATCAATTTTCTCTCCTGATGATAAAGGTTTTGTGCTGTTATACCCACCTCTTCACCATAAACATGATGGATGGGATGAAAAATAGCAAAATCAAAATGATATCGCTAGGTTCAAATGCAAACAGAATATTTCTCAGACAGAATCAGAATATAAACTCACAGCATTAATTTGTCCTGAAACTTTCTGAGATATCTGGCTTCAGGAGGCAGAAGTCCACTGAGAGTCACCCAGAAAGTGATCAGACATGATCAGAAGTGCACCATACAAGAGTCCATGAGGCCCTGCTTAAAACCAGCTTTTAGATGATGACCTTTCCATTACAACTTCTTTAAATTATTTTATCATTATATTTGTAGATATTACATTTAAATGGATGCATACATACATACATACATACATACATAATTTGCTATCATTCGCCTATTCAAATAGCCTTGGGGCTGTCTTCGGACAATGTATTGTGCTCTTTTTATGTTAATGTAAATTGATTTTGGTGGTGTTCAGGTGTAAAGTTGCAAAGAACATGATGCAAATAAATTACCAACATGCATTTCTTTCTTGTATTAATAGAAATCTCATTGATTTATTATCCTGAATCTCATATAGATTTTAATTTTGTTATTTTTGTTTCATTTCCATGATAAATTTCTACTTCACAGAAACTTTTTAAAAATTAGCTACAATTTCAAATTATATGGTGACACAGTGAGTTGAATAGGAAAAATCTCCTGTATTGTCTTAGTCTTTCCTTAAATTCCTTGGGTGTTTATATTGGAAGATAATTATGGTATGATCTGCATTAGGGAGAATCATGATTTTCCATTTGACCCATTTTATCTTCTTGGACTTTTTCACTTTATTTTCTCCAACCCTAATAACTTTCCTTCCAATTGCATATTCATTTGTTAGTACAACTGTTACTTTATGTTGTTTTATAGGCCATCCTACAATCTGAATCCATCATATTGCATTTTTTGTCTAGATGATCTATTTGTGATAGTGGGGTATGAGGTCCTCCACTACAATTGAATTAGTGTTTATTTGGTTTTTCACGTCCATTAATATTTGTTTTGTATAGTTGGAGGCATTTGTATTTGGTGCATATATATTTAAGATTGTCATCTCTTCCTCTTGGATTGTTCCCTTCACAAGGATGTAGTGACCATCTTTGACACTCTTAATTAGTTTTGGTTTGAAATCTACTTTGTCTGCAAATAAGATTGCTACCCCTGCTTTTTTCTGGGTTCCTGTGGCATGGAGAACTGTTTTCCATCCTTTTACTTTCAGTCTATGAATTTCTTTTTGAGTTAGGTGTGTTTCTTGCATACAGCATATTGTTGGATTTTACTTCTTAATCCATTATGCCAGTCTCTTTCTTCTGATTGGTGAGTTGAGGCCATTAACATTGACAATTATTATTGATAGATATTAACTCATCCTTGTCATGATGTTTTACTGTTGTTGGCTCTTTTATTTCTTATTTTTCCCCCTTTCCCTTTAGTTTCTTGCTTTGCCTGGTGGCTTCCCTCTGTTGGGCCTCATGGAGTTGTGACCTTCATTGTCTTTTTCTAGGATATTGTTTAGAATTATTTGGAATGCTGGTTTGGTGTTCATGAAATTTCTCAAGTGTTCTTTGTCATGGAAGTATCTAATTTCCCCATCAATTTTGAAAGATAATTTTGCAGGATACAACAGTCGAGGTTGGATGTTATTTGTTTTTAGGGCTTGAAATACTTCACTCCAGGCTCTCCTTGACTTGAGGGCTTGTGTTGAGAAGTCTGCTGTGATTCTGATGGGCTTTCATTTGTAGGTGATTTGTTTCTTTTCTCTAACTGCTTGTAGGATTTTGTTCTTCTGTTGGGTTTCTGGGATCTTGACTATTATATGTCTAGGTGTAGATTTTTTTTGATCATGGCTAGTTGGAGTTCTATATGCCTCACTTATCTGTATGTCCAATTCTCTACCTCTGCCTGGGAAGTTTTCTATTACTACTTCTGTGAACAGGTTTTTTTTTTTTTATGTCAAATGTACTTTCTCCTGTTTTTGGACTCCTATCAGTCTTATGTTATTCTTTGCATCATCTAGCAGCTGCTGGATTGATTTCTCATGGTCCCTTACTATTTTTAAGAAATCTCTGTTTTCATGGTCATTAACTGCAATCCTCTCTTCTGTATCTGATATTCTATCTTCACATTCCCTTAATCTGCTGTGCATACTTTCAATGGAGTTTTTAATCTCCTGGATATCTGTTTGAATCTGTTTCATGGATTCCATTTCTTTCTTATGTTGGTTGATCATGGTTTCCATTTCTTTCTTATTTTGGACATTTATGGCTTCCAGCATGTTTCTGAGCTCATCTATTTTTTTATCTGTTTCTGTTCTAGAGCCTCCAATTATGTCTTTCACTCTGCTCACCATCTCTGTAGTTATCTGGGAAATTATTTCTATTTTGAATTTTTCTAGAGCCCCATGTATCTGCTTTGCTACTTCCCCTGCTATCAGTTCAGGGTGTCCGGGTGGTTGATTATTAGACTTTTCCATCTCATTTTCCCCAGAATTTGCCTTTGGTGGGTGGAAGTCTGAGTTTGTGCCTTGCTTAAATGTCTTCTCATTTTTGTGTTTGATATTGTCCTTGGTTCAATTCCTGGGTTGATACTTCAAAATTGCTTATTGTAAGTATCTTTGTTGCTTGTATTTAGAACCCTTATGGAATGATTGCTTCTCAGAGGTGTCTTCCAGGTATAGCTGGTCTTTAGGCTTTGAGTCTCTAATGACTCTAAGGCTATCTCTTTTTCATTATATCAGGAAAGACAACTGATTGGATCAATCACAATACCTTAGGCCAAGTTATACAATCAACAACACCATAGCATCAAGTACATCTTAGAAAATGACAATTTGTGGTAGTTATTAATCTATCACCTTTAACTGTGTGAATTAAATCAAAATCAAGGACCAATACAGCATATGTTTATAGTGAATAAACTCTTCAATATGACAACTTTACCCTTTGGGATGGGGAGTTAGAAGGAGTTGGGGAGGGAGGGATAGGTAAAAGGATAGGGGAAGGTTAGCAGTGAGGCCAGAGGACACAGGTGAGAGAAGGAAAAAGAGAAGAACAGAAAGATAAAGAAGAAATCTGAATTAGGGCCAGAACAGGAACAAAAAGGGAAATGAAAAACAATGTGGGACAGCAAGAGAGTGAGAGAGAGAAAGAAAAGAGTAAAGAAAGAAAAATAAAAATTTGAAAAGAGTAGAAAAAAGTTAAAAATAAGAGCAAAAAATTAATAGTAATTTTGAAAATAACAAAAAATAAAAATGGATGGCCTCCTTCAGAGTATGTCTCCACTGTCACAATAGACAATGTGAGCAGCAGTGTGCAGATATAAGTCAATGAGTCTCAGCAAGCCAGACACAGACCTGTGAGATTCAGGCAGATTTCTGACTACAAGTCCCAAGTTGAGCTCCCTGTCTTCCTGCAGGGTTGAACTCTGCAAGGCTCTACTGCAGGTTCCAGCTGCCCTTCCCCTGAAGATAGTCCAGGTTCTGATGGGAGGTGACGATCCCTCCAACTAACCAAGTACGGTGGTCTGGTGTGCCTTTATTACAGAGATTCTCTTCACTTTTCCAGTGGGCTTCAGTTTTCATCAAGGAGCCTGAGAGAGGCCCTCTATCTATTGTTCACTTCTGCTCTATCTTCTGGAGCTCAGAACAATGGCCTTCATGCTCCCCTGGACCTTTACAGTGTGGAACCAGGTAGCAGCACAACCAGGAGGACAGAGGTGGGGGAGAGGGCCTTGCAGCTAAGCTGGTCACTGTGGGCATGGCCAAGGGTCCTCACCATCTGGTTGGTCACTGGTGGGCATAGCACAGGTTGGATGGAGCAGGGCTCCATAACAATGCTTTTTTGAGGAAGGAAGTATGACTGAGTACCCAGGAGAATGTTTTTCTGTTAATGCAACTGTGTCATCCAAAAATACTCTAATGCAAAATTTAAATTTTATAGTATATTATCAATGTATTCCTTCATAGTTGTACTTTGTTTTGTTTGTTGGCACTAAGGATGAAAAAAGAAAATCAGCTTCACATTACCACCATATTCAAATTAAAGAACTCATTAAAACAGTAAAACAGAAAATATCAAATCAGAAAATACTAGGCAAACAATTGAAGAATATTTACAGACAACTCTAGATGCAACCATGCAACCCATGGATATATGTAAATATGATCAACCATATTACAGATCCAGGAATGTCAATTGATGATAAAATATAATTTCACAAACATCAATGAAAAATGGAAACATCTGGTATGTTAAGTGTGATCGTGATTCAAAATAAAGAGTATTTCATAGCCTGGCTGTGGTGATGTGTGATTGGGGTAACTTTTGCAGGGCATGCAATCAGACAGCCCCAGCACATGTTGAATGCACATATTTGCCTGGGCACACACCTCTCACACCTCCAGGAAGCCTCCCAGCACTTCTTTCCCCGATGGTGTTTTGCCCATGCTGTGAAGTCTCTCCCTGCCTATGTGCAAGCCAGCATTCTTTTGGCCACAGACTCCAGGAGATTCCTGTGCATATATTTTTCTTTGGGAAAATCCCTTTTCTCTAGGTCCTACCAACTTCAGTCAGCTCAATGATACCAAAATTCAATTTCTTTCTTCTTGTGTTTTTGGGGTTCACAAAAATGCACCATAGCCTAAAATTCCTCCAGATTAAAAATCCAGGCCACCACATTCTTCTTGTTCCTAGATGTTACACTCCTATACTATATGTGCTCTAAAATATGAAAAGACCATTTGTTATATTTGCATATGTATATTTGCATATGTATATTTGCATATGCATATTTATATGTGTATATTTGCATATGTATATGTCACATGCTTTACTGTGATCAAATTTGGACATGAGAATTTAATAGGAGATAATGACATTCCTACAAAGGAAAAGAATATCTCTCCATCTATAAAAGATATAATTGCTTTCTTCCTTTTTGATGTAAATCATGTAATTGTGAGAGTAACTTACAAGGTTCACTGATAGCCTACTATTGAAGAATATTATATAAGAATATAAAAACCAAACCACTCACATATGGTGGTTGACCACACCATATCTATACAATGTTAATCCACTTGAGTAAGTCCTCTGAAGCAAGGCTTTTACTCTTTCAACTGCAAAAAAGATCAAATTAAATAAGTTTATTTTAATTTTAATTTAATTGCATTTTACAAAGTATGTGCAGTTATGCCTATCATATTGGGATCATATCTCCTGACATGAATATTAAGTTATGTGAATAAAAAAAGAAAGAAGAAATTATCCAAAATTAAATATTACTAAAGTAGATATTAAATATAATAGAAAATAGAGTAATAATAGTAATCTCATACATGACAATTACATTGATTATGAATAAAAATGTACTCTATAGTTATGTTTATATAAGAAAATATTAAGGTGGTTTGTAACATAGGTGTGCTATCTCACTTTATAGTTATACTTAGTGCTATTAGTATATGTGAAATTGCTCAGATTTTTCTTTAGTCTGTTGACAGTGAGGATTATAGAGAATAAGAATATTTCATTTCCCTTGACAAGAAAGAGAACCTCTAACTATATAAGTATAATATTAAAGATATATCATTTCATAGAGGAGCACTTGAAATATGCCAATGAAGTTATCGTTGTATGTCTCACCACACATGCAGTATTTTATTAGACATGAATTATGAATTATAAGGTAAATGACACTGACATTTGTCTGAAAGTTGTGATACTAAATCATTTATTTGAATCATTTCATTGAGTATAGTATGATTTATGACACGAGAGAAATGTTTATCTAAATTACATATTGTTTTAGGTCATTCAAATATACTTAGGTGATATGAGTTTTTAATGAAATTATATCCTTAAAATCAATTCACAAATAGTCTTTTGTAAGTTTAAGAAATTAAAATATGTAGATATTAACAATCAAAACATACCAGTGGAATATCAGTATAAGTATGGTTATATACAAAAACAAAAAACAAGGTCTTTATTTTATTGATTTTGTTAATTAATGATAAATGTGGATAAATATTTGTTTTAGTGGAGTAAGCTCTATACTGCCTAACACTTAGGGCTAGAACTTTCTTGAAGAAACTCATTGACACAGTTTTGTAATCTTTCTTTGGTAGCCTATAATTAACCTAAGCTTTGGAATACTGAAATTAAGTTTTTAATAGTATTAAGATAGTATAGAACTGGGGCCAGGGATATAGCTCAGTAGTTCCACAACCTGCCTCGCAAGCACAAGGTTCTGAGTTCGGTCCCTGGTACCAAAAAAGAAAAAAAAAGTGTAGAACACAAAAACCGTCTAGAACCTCAAAATATGTAGAATACTGAAAATACACATGAAGTTTGGGTTAAAATGATAGGATTAACTGAAAGTCTTCTAAGAAATAGACCCTGATGACACTTTTCTGAGTCTGTGCTCCATTTTACAAAACAAGAAGCGAAAACTTAAAGAATTTTGTCCTTGTAATGAAACAAACCAGCCACAAGAGAAATATGACATTAGAAAGAAGGGAGATGTGTTAACCAGCTTCCTGTCACTATAACAAAATCCCTGAGATAATTAAATTTTAAAGAAAAAGGGGAGGAAAAATGTCCTTAATTATTTATATTTTGCTCCAATTTTCAGAAATATTCTCAACTACTTGGAAATTTTACCTGTGTGGGGAAAATATTTTTCAATATTCATGAAGGAAATGACACATTTTATGTTATCATAAATAAGGAAGGAAGGAATAAAGGAAGAATATTAGAAAAGTGAAATTAGGAAAAAAGGAAGAAATAAGGAAGGGAAGAAAGAAGCAAGATATTTCATTCATCAAAGTACTTTATTTTCCTTCTTACTTATGTTGCTCTTGCACTCCTCTCATGGGAAAAAAGAAAATTGTAGGTTATTTCAAATCTTTAAGCTTCTGATTCCAAAAGGTACAAAATATAGAGCTAATTAAAGTTCTGTTTCACAGTCAAGTAACAAAATGGCTGCACCAACTTTGTGCAATGTTTCTTTTCCTCTATTTATCTTTTTTTTCTAAAAACCAGAATCTTTTAAAGTTTAAAAAAAGAATATAAACTACTTGAACAGAGGAATAGGGATCCAGTAGAATATAATCCAAAACTCTTGCTATTTTTCATGTGTAAGGCACATCTTTATCTAATCCCTGAGCCACATCTTGTGTTCAAGTCCTGGATCTAACAAAATCCAATCATGATTTTTAAAACTCTTTTAATATTTTAAAGAAAGGGCACCTTCTCAATTTGACAAACATATATTTAAAAAACCTATAGCTAAGATCATATTTAATAGTTAGAAACTAGTCCATGTAAGACTGAGAACAAAAGAAGAATATCTTCTTTCAGCATTCTTATTTAATACCATACTGGATATCATAGTATCAAGTCAGGAGTAAGTCAGGAAAAGGGAACGAAAAGTATATGGTTTTCAAGGAAGACATAATACTATTTTTACTCAAAAATAGTATGATTGTCTATGGAGAAATCCCAGAGAACTAACAAAAAGAAGAGGAAAAATCCTCATAGAAGAAATAAGTAAAGCAAGACCACAGAATACAGGATTAATATTAGAAATATATCTTGCAATTTTGTAATAATTGATTTCTTATATACAAGAAATGAACAGTTGGAATTTGATACATAAAAATTAATCTGATTTAAAATTACATCTCTGGAATTATATACTTAAGTATATATTTAACAAAACACAAACAAAATCTATATATGGATAACTGTATTGCAAAAAGAAATTCTAAAAATGGAAATAAACTTATCTATAGATTGGAAGACTCAGAGTTGTTGAATTGTCTATTCTTTCCACTGATCCATAAGTTAAAGAACAATTCAATCAAAGTCTCAGCAAGCTATTCCATAGACAATGAGAAACTGGTTTTTAAGTTCAGATGGAAAGGCAAAGTGATCTAGAATGACAAACATGTTATTTGAAATGAATAGCAAAGTTGGAGAACACGCAAGATCCCATCACAGTTCAATGTAAGGCTGCAAAAATGAATTGATCATGATATTGGTGAAAGAATAGACATATAGCATTATATAAGATAGAGTTCTATAAACAAATATATATATATATATATTTTAGTTTATTAGTGTGTGTGTAGCACGTAATGTACATAACACATCCCAATTCCATGTAAAAACCCTTTACCCTTCCCTCCCTCCTTGTTCCATCCTATTCTTGATCCCTTCCTTTCGGCACCTGTTTGCAGTACATGGTGTTATTTGTTCTAAACTGCATTGTACTCACCTTAAAATTCATAAAGTGGAGTCCAAACTTCATTACCTCAGAATGAGGCTGCATTAGGGAACAGGGGGTTTATAGTAATTAAGTAAATATTAGCTCACTAGAGCAGTCCCTAATCCAGTATGGTTGGTGTGCTTGTTAATAAGAAATTTGAACACAGACATGGGCAGACAGAAGATGATGTAATGACATAGGAGAAAATGACCAGAAGTGGAACACACGGTTTCTTCCTGGCCCTCAGAATAGGCCTAACCCTGATCTGTTTTAGCCTCCAGAACTGTAAGAAAATAAACTGTTGTTTATGTTACTCCTACTGTGCTATGATAGCCCTAAAAATCTAATAAAATAGTTCATTGATCTTTGACAAAGAGCAAAGAAAATGCACTGGAAGAATCAACTTTTTAGCAAATGATGCTGGGAGAATTAGATATTAATATGCAGAACAGTGAACCTGACCCAGACCATACAGCTAATAGAAAAATTAATTCAAAAGTGGATTCTGATACAAATGCAAATGCACAACTATAAAATGTCTCGTCTCGAAGAAAACAGGAGAAGGGGGAAGGGGTATATGACCTTGAATTTCTTGATTCATTTTCTAAATAAAATACCAAAAGCAAAATTCAGGAAAGAAAAACCATTAAGTTACTTTTTATTAAATTTGAAAACTTTTACTCTGAAAAAGACATTGAAGAAAATGCAAACTATCAGCCACTAATTGTGTGACAATATATAGAAAGCACATATTGATAAAGGACTTGTGTCTAAACATATGAATAGCTCTTACAACTCAAAAAATTAAATAATAACCTAATTGTATAATAGAGAAAAATGTAAATCAATATCTCATTAGTGAAGGTATGCAGGAGGCAAATAAGCTTATAAAATGATGCTCTGTGTAGTTGATCTTTGAAGGCATCCTTGTCTTCTAGTTCTGAAATTCTGTCCTCACATTGGCCTGTCCTGCTGAGCATACATTCAAAATGATTTTTAATCTCCCACAGTCTGATTGAAACCTTTTCATGCACTTTGATTCTTTAGTAAACTTATCATTTATGTTTTGTCATTTTGTTTAGCTCATCTAACTTTCTGTTAGTTTATTCTGAGAGAACCTGCATCTTTTTCATTATTACTTCCTTCATATGTTTAGTTACATCTTCACTAATCCCCTTGAACATCCTTCTTGATTTTCTAAACTCCTCCATTTGAGAGCATGGTGGTGCATGCCTATATTCTCAACACTTGAGAGCTGAGGTAAGAGGACTGTCATGAGTTCGAGGTCAGCTTGAGGTACATAGTGAATTCAAGGGCAGCATGAACTATAAAGTGAGACCTTGTGTCAAAAAAAAATATCCATCTGCTATACTTTTGGGTATTTTAGGTATGAGGCTTATACTTTTTGCTCCCTGGGGTCCCCTGGATTGAGCTGAGGGTTTTGGGAGGTGTTTTGTTGCCTTATCGTCCCATGTTCCTATTGTGTGTGCCTGTGTGTGTATTTGTTTGTTTGTTTGTTTGTTTTGAGCTGAGGTTTGGAGAGGCTTATACTCTGAAGATTTTGTTGGTAGTATAAAAAACACTTTAGTTGCTTTTTAATGATATTCTTTGGTCATGACTTACTTTGCCACAGCCCCAAGATTTAACCAGCTTGGTTATTTGGGGAAAGGAGAATGCAGTATAGGTAGCCCTGCAACTAAGTTTTGGTGAATGTATTGTCATATAGTTAAGATCACAAAGGCAATTGGAATGTGGAGTCACACAGAAATAGTGAAAACAGTCACAGTAGTATTGCCCAAGACAAATTAGATGCTAACATACCATAAGAACAAAATACAACATAAGAACCAAATACAATAGCTATATCTCTGCTAATGGTGGAAAGAATTCAACAGCAAGTTTACAGAGTTAAATATCAAAAGGTTAACAAACCTTTAGGGTTATACTGTTAAAGATTTAGGATTTGGGAATGGGGATATAAATGGACAACTTGGAAACCTTAAACTCTATGATAGGAGAGGAGAAGAGAGAAATGGTACAAAGGTTCTTATTGGCAAGCAGAAGGCTGTCTATACATGTGGGTATACGTGAAACAAAAAACTGACAATAAATAGAAGCTAAAAGAAAAAGAGGGATAAAAAAGAAATTACACAGAGAGCAAAAATAAGAAAGAAGCAATTAAAGAGAGAAAGTTTACAAGGGATAAGGAGAACAAATAGAGAAATAAAAGAAGAAAAAGAGATTATAAACAAGATCGAAGGACAAAGGAAGATTTCCCAAGCCTCAGAAAACAGTGAAGAGGACAGAGGAACAGAAAGAAGAGAAAAATGAAAGCAAAACAAAACAAACAAGAAATCTAAAAACAGTGTTCACACTCACAAAAGCAAAAACAAGCAATCAAAGAAGAAAGAAAAAATAACCCAATGAGCGAGAGAAAAAGAAAGAAAGAAAAAGAAAGAAGGAAAGGAAGAAAAAGAGAGAGAGAGAGGGAGAGAGAGAGAGAAAGAAAGGAAGGAAGGAAGGAAGGAAAAAGAAAGAAAGAAAGAAAGAAAGAAAGAAAGAAAGAAAGAAAGAAAGAAAGAAAGAAAAATTTCTCTGTGATTTCAAGCCTGTGGTTATCTTCTGTTGTCTCCAGTTTTGCAGCAGTGTCCAGCAGGTGTGACTCTGCTCTCTCTGGTAGACGAAGGAGGCAGTCAGTGCCCAGGTCCGTGCTGGGTCATCAACAGCAAGCCGGCAGTAGGAGGATGGTGGGTGCCTGTTCTTGGACTTCCAAATCCATGGAAATTCTGGCTGAACCTGGAGTTGGCTACGATCCAGATGGGTCTACCTTTGTATATAATTTGCCGCCTTTCTCTAACAGTTTGAGATTTTATCCCCATGAGGTTTTATCCCTACTTCTGGTGATTTGAGTATAAAGTGACACAGAAAGGTTCTCTTTGGGTCATGGCTATTTGGTTATAGAACACCAAGTAGCCTCACTGCTCTGTACATTTATGTCTTTCTCTATATTTGGAGAGTTTTCTGCGATTTCTGTGAACAGGTTTTTTATGCCATTTGTGTTATCTTCTTTTTTTCACTTATTCCAATTATTTTTTAGATTAGTCTTCTTTGCATCATCTAGCAGTTGTTGAATAAATTTTTCATTTTCTCTTGCTGTTTTTAAGGTGCTGCTTTTAAGTGTCTCTTAATTTGTCCAGAAATGAATAGACACTTCTTAGATGAAGAAATACAAATGGTCAATAAATACATGCAAACATGTCCAACATTGGTGGCCATCCAAGAAATGCAAATTAAATAACACTCAGATTCCATCTCACTCCAGAGAGAATGGGTACCATCAATAAATCAATCCATAACAAATGCTGATGAGGCTGTAGAGAGAAAGGAACTCTTCTCCATTGCTGGTGGGACTGTAAACTGCTGCAACAACTATGGAAATCAGTATGGATATTCCTCAAAAATCTAAAAGTAGAAATTCCATTTGACCCAGGTATTCCCCTCCTAGGTGTCTTTCTGAAAGAGTTTAAAACATCATAGCACAGTGATATATGCATACCCATGTTTATAGCAACACAATTCATAATAGTTAAATCTCAAAAACAGCCTACATGCACATCAACAGATGAATGGAATAAAAAATGTGGCATTTACACACAATTATATTACTCTGCCACAAAAAGAATAAACTTGAGTCATTTGTAGGTAAATGGATGCACTTTGAGATCATAATGTTAAGTGCAATCACTTGGACACAACAAACCTGAAAGTGAATTCTTGAAGCTTTATTCGCAGTCACACAAACATGGAAGTAATCAAGATATCAGTTATAGTTGTATGGATAAAATACTCTGTCACTTCCATCCAATGGAATGTTACCAAAAATAAGAAGAAATGAGCTATTCAGCCATGAAAATATATGGAAAAACTTAAAGTATACCTTCTTAGACTAAAGAAATCAATATAAAAAAGCTACATGTTATAGCATCCTAACTACATGATAGTGTGGAAAAGACAAAACTAAGGAGCCTGGAGTGTAGCTCAGCCACCGAGTGCTGGCCTGCCATGCACAAGGCTTTAGGTTCAGTCTTCTTCTCTGCAAATAACAATAAAAAATGGAGGATGCTTATCAGTGGATTTTAAGTGTTTGGTGTTCTGAGGGTAGGGTTAACTGGGTGAAACAGGTAGACCTTTTATGATAGTGCTAAATTTTATAAAAGGATGAACTAATAAATAAAAGGCATTTAGAAATTTTTCAAGACCCATTGAAATCACAGTACAAAATGCAAACATTAAGGTCTGTAATTTAAAAAAAATAATAGAAGAGGCTAGAGGAACATAGAATAGAATGCAAAAAGAGTTAAAAAACATAAATGTTTTACAAATATATGAAACAATGTTGATCAAGGAGGTGAGTAGAGCAATTCCAAATAGTTTGCACAGATGTTCCATCTTTAAGAGATGCAACTTCACTTCTCACCTAAAGGGGGACTGGGCACAGTGGCTTCATTCCAAAGTGTACAGTGTAGATAGGAAAGGAACAAATGACAGCTCAGAAAAAGACCACAATCCAGCTGATCAAGGTCACACCAACAGTGTTGATTCACACTGATCACCAAAACCCAAAGGTGCTATATTGAAGGTGCTGATCTACCTCTGTGCCCCAGAACATCTCCTCCCAGACAGAGGGTGGGGGAAGCCAGCAGAACTACATTTGACAGACATTCTGGGAAATGATTGGTCAGTGATCTGCACAGCTGTCAAGGTCACCATCAAATCAAGGAGACTCTGAGAAACGGCCTTAACCATGAGTAGTCTAAGCAAATATGATTACCAACATAATGTGATGCCCTTGTTTGGACCCTGGAACTGGAGGAGGACATTCCAGGAAACTGAAGAAACATGAATAAAGTATTTAGTTAATACTAAAATACCAACCTGGGTTCATCCATTCTGATTAATGAACCATGAGATGATAATAATGGAGAAATTGCATGTGAGATATAAGAGAACTCTCTGTAATATCTTAACAATAGTTATGTAAAACTAAAATAAAAAATATTTTTCAAAAAAAGGATGAAGTGGAAACTAAACATAATAAATATCAACCACCTAAAAATGCAGTTTTGTGAAACAACATATAAACTTGAAAATATCTGGGTAGATTCAACCATAAATGAATGACATTTGGTATGAAACCACACTATATTTATTTCAGGAATATTAAAGGGAACAGTGATCATAATACTTAAGAAATAAGAGGATCTCAAATGAACTTGATGTCAATGTGTTTGGAAATTTAGGGGAAAAACTTTTAAAGCAAGTATAAAAGCAAGCAAAATACACAATATTACTTGGAAACCAAGAAAGATATTTAAGATCTATTCATACTCTCTAGGAATGAAGGTGCAGGGGATTAGCTATAGCTATCTCTAGATTTCTATATGTATATTTCCAATATATTTCTATATTTTCTGTAGAAACACCTGCCATGGGTGGTGCTGTCACAATGAAGGGGGAGAGAATCGTGGGGATACAAGACACAGCAGCCCATGTGAAGAGCTTGCAGTGTTCTGGGTCTTAAATGAGGTGGTGGCTTGAACAGTATTTTATTTTCAATTATTCTGTTTTTTATTTGAGTGTTCTAATTAAGTGAATATGCCACATACCTACACACATGTACATCTCAGCAGGAGACTGTAAAGAGATGTCACTCTGACTGCAGTGAGTGATGCAGCTCAGCGGGGCGAAGCCAGAAGCCCAGGTCACTGGGCGAGTCGTCCAGGCTGGGGTGAGAATGGGTTGTCAGGGAAGAGCACACACTTCGCTTTGTCTCTGCAGAGTCTCACATTTGAAACTTGAAGTGCTTGGCTCCTTCAGGGCTGTGCCGTACATGACTGCTGGGAGAGAGAGTGTGGCTGTTCACTGAGAATCGAGAGCTAAAGCTGGATTTAAAGACTGTAATTATCACTGTCAGGGCGTAATGGAATAGTGTCATCACTTACAACTTGAAATAACGACAAAGCAACAAAGTTTGGCCTCACCAAAAGCTGCTCTCTTTTTTCTCGTCCTTTTTTTTTAAAATGATTTTACTTCTCCATTTCTGCCCTTGACCAGATGCTGCTCTGCCAAGGTAACTTTGATTATTTTGTTTCCCTTGCATTATATTACATTGACATTAACATGGTCATGAAATCTTTGATTGCATCATCCTTATCCCTACTTTGATCCACTTACAGTCATCACTCACTTAGAGTGGATACATTCTAGAAGTGCAGTCTGTGTTGTATGATCACCACAGAAGTTTACCTACCAAAAATCAGATGACACAGGCTACAAGAGGCCGAGCCTGGGTGTCTGCATGGCTTCAGTACTGGTCATTGCTTCCGGACCGCCCAGGCCTTGAGCACAAACAAAAGTGCTCAAGGTGAAATGGTTCCTAAAAAGCAGCAATGCAAGCACAAGTCACAGCACATATACAGGTGTGAGACTGCTGGAGGAGTAAGACGTACTGCCGTATTGTAAACCCCTACAGGTTGGAATAAAGTTGATAAATGTTATCACTCGTACATATAAGTTACACAGTAATTTATTGTCAACTAACAGGTATTGTTCATAATCTTATGTGCTACCCTTTTGTGTGACTGAAAATCCAGTAGGTTCCTTTACAAGATCATCATCACATGGATGGGAGACTTGTGTTGCACTACAGCAGACCCAGGGCTACAAGGTCACTTTCAGCTCCACCATGTAGACCGCATGGCACACGTGGTCTGCTGCTGTCTGCAACTCCATTTTGCAGGCATAACTACCCTCAGTGCTCATCAGCTTCCTCTCTGCTTTATCTGACCCATTTTAAAGTGTCCCGGACTTAGTTTAATCAATGAGTGTTTCCTATGTATCACATATTCTTTATAAATAGCATGGACATATAAAGCATGTTCGGTGGAAGAAACACGGTGTTAAGCATTACAGACAGTCCCAGACATATAGTTCAATTTACCAGTTTTTAAAATCTGTCATGTGACAGCACTGTGCATTCAGTAGAAACTACACTGAATTTCCAGTTTTTATTTCTCTCCAGGCGAGAGGTCGGACAGCACAATATTCACTTGCTGTATTAAGAGCTGGCCGCAGCCCACAGCCCGCAGTCTGCATGGATCCAGCAGAGGACACCCAATGCCCTGGTGTGCTGTGTTGCTCAACTGGGACATTCAGGCGGCTTCAGTATATTACACACGTTTTCAGCTTATGACTTTTTCATCTTCTGATGCGCATCTTAAGATCTAAGCCCATCCCGAGGCCAGGAGCATCTGTCTCCTGAAATTTGATGCAGATATCAGCATGAGTATAGAGGACACAGGCAAGAATCATGTTTAGAGGAGATAATTAGTTCACTGTTTAAGTATGGTTCTCAATCACTGGAGAGTTTTGTCTCCATCAGAGGTATTTGACCATGTCTAGAGACATGTTGGCTGCAACAACACAGAGACAGGCGACTGGTACACAGTGCACAAAAGCTAGAGACGTTGTTAAGTATCCTACAATGCATAGGGAACTTTCCACAACAAAGAATTGTCCAATGGGTCAGTTATGGCAAGAATTGGAGGCCCTCGTATGATTTGAGGTGATGGGGGTGAAGACCAGGAGGAAACTTGAAGAGAGGCATGGGGGACCACATCTGATTAACTAGCAGGCAAGCAGCCCCCTAAGCAACTGAATATTCCCCACTTCTATGTATTATCCTATGAAAGTTTATTGACAGTTCTGTGTTCTAGTCCAGGCTGTGAAATCACATAATTTGAAAAAGAAATACTCTGCTCTTCAAGTATCTTTTTCCTTTAGATTTGTTTTGAAATAGCAACAGTTAACAGTCTTCCAGATAGCTTCGAATGGGACTACATAAATTTGTGAAAATTGATGGTGTGATACAAAGCATAATTCTTGAATATAGAGGTGAATGATTTTAGCAAGTGTATAATTATTTCACTTCTGGCATCAAAAAATCCATTCTCCCTGAGAGAAATGTTTATTCTCACCAGGTTCTGTTTTCTTTTCATTTGAAAAGGGGAGAAATAGTTGCAAGTGCTTCAAAGAAATATTCCTATGAACCCACAATCATGGCTTCCTTTGCACATGATAATCATTCATTCATGAAATAATTCAACACCAGTCTTCAAGAGATAGTAAAAACAAATGTTGGATGGGAGATGCTCATCTTGCTCATTTGCCATAATGACCTTTTTGGAAAGGTTTTCTCTCGTGCAAACCCACTTCCGGACTGCAGTCAGGTGCTCTGTGCTTTCTAAAAGGCTTTGGTGTGTGGGTGACAGTTTCCGTGTCCATTCAACAAGAAACATGTCTTTCAAGGCTTTGCTGTCCGCATCTTTTCTCACTGCACTGTGTAAGAAGAGACATTTGTTGCCATTCAGAAGCTCAAACAGACATTGCAGAAAACAACTCTGGAAAGGAGGAGCTCTGCCCTGCTGAGGCTGCCCAGAGGCTGCCCAGAGCCTTGGGTTTTTTGTTTTTCTAGAAAACGCTCTTCATTAGGAAAAAAAAGAAAAAAAACAAGGAGAAGAACTTAAAGCCACCTTTTAATGAAGAAAATTCTCTTGAAGCGACCCTTGGTCATATTTAACCTGGCTCTAGCTTTCACTTCATCCACTCAATTAACTTTTCATGTTGTAATCAAATTAAACCAATTTATGATTTAGGAGATAATTCAACATTTGCTCAAGGATGTCTTGGCAAAGATATCCACGGAGGGCAGGTGCACACACAACCACACACCCACAACGTCCATAAAACAAGCCAAATGTCTAACAGTTGTAAAATGGAAAAGCCAAATAGAAAAATCTTCTATGATTTAAATTTGTGGCTATGTGCTTTCAGTTACATTCTAAGATATATAAAACATGCACAAAGGTGACAATATAACACACAAAGGTGACAACATAACACACAAAGGAATTATACTGGTGTAATCATAATCATACAAAAAAGAATAAGAACCAGTTCTTATAATATAAGAATTCAGCTTCTACACAGTTTAAAATTTATACTGGAGAGTTTATTGTTTTACTTTACATTGCTAATTTCTCTTTTTCTGATTTCTTAATTTTCCATTTTACTTCTCTTCTCTGTAATTCCAGTAGTAGTTACCTTGCTTGTTTGCACATATTATGACCAAATCCTAACATAGCAAATATAAGTGTGTTTGTCTCTCTAATTATGTAATCCCAGCACCTGATACATTGTAGACATTCTCTAAACAATTCCTAAATTACCAGATATTTTACCATACTTATTAAAGCCCAAATACTAAAGATTTTGCCACATCAAAGAGTTACCTTCTGACTCCCTGTACAGTGGTTCACCTTGTTCATTTCTGCTACCAATAAGATTTTGCTTCTACTGAGTAATAATATATTCTTAATTTAAATAGTATTTTTCATTGTGCATATTCCATTTGAATGAGCCATCCTTAAGTGGCATTGCATTATACAATTCCTGTCACTTGTCATGATTCATATATATTGTTCAACAACATTTTCTCTCTGCTTCAACTATCCTATGTGGAAGTGTCTATTGATTTAATTTTTATCAGCTTATCTGACTAGCTTCCACTATGAGCAATGTAGTCTCTAAATTCACCCACAAGTAGATCTACAATATATCTCTTTTCTTCTGACTACTGCATGATATTTTGGTTGGAAATAGGATTTTCTCATGGCAGTATTTCCTCCCATAATAGTCTCGCTTCCAGTATTGCTAGAATGAAGCCTATTGCCAGACTAACTCTTGGTTCCTTTTCGAGTAGCTCTCTTTGATCTGGAAGCTTGACAAGTTATTATCTTTATGATCTCAGATATCATAAATTTTATCAGGATGAGCATCAATCTTGCTTAAGAGAAGAGAATTTCCTCTCAGATGGGCATAAGATAGATGCCTGTGATGTCAGCATTCTGGGAAGATGAAGAAGAAAAAATCACAAACTCAAGACAAGCCTGGGCTACTTGGCAACTAAGTAAGACCCTGTCTCAAAATTAAAAAATAAAACACAGCTGGGCATGAGCTTAGTGTGAAGGCTCTTGATTTCAATCTCTAGTACCATGAAAAAGAAATAAAGCACACAGAGAGGAGACAGACAGAGGGAGAAAGAGACAGAGACACAGAGACTCAGTGTTCTAGTTCCTGAGTACTTCTGGTTGAACTGTTATTTTTGTTTACTATTTGTGATGTACACTCAGAATTATGTGTGTCTTCTTTTAAAATAAAAAAACAAGCCCAAGTTTACCCTGTAATCTGGAAATGAACCTCCTGGCATTGTTACATACAGTTATGAGATGCCTTTGTATTGGATTGAGAGTCTTTGCTCATGCACCTGGCCTTGGGTCTGACAGGGAGGCCAGGCCAGAATGGAGTCGCTCATACTCAGTGCCACATAGTCAGACTGAACTATAAAAGGGGCCTGTTTTCAAAAAACAAAACAAAACAAAACAAACAACCAACCCAGGAGATTTCACAACAACCCATCATAAAGGGCCCAGTCTACCTGAACTGGCATGGTAAGGATGTACTTCTACTTTAACCTCATATGGAAAGTAACCTTAAAAGGAAAGGACTAATTCTCTTCCTGTTTCCTATTTCCATTTCTTCACCCCCTTTCTGCCAATTACGGTCCACCTTTCCACTCAGCTCAGCTCATTGGGCTCCTTTGTTTTCAGAGGGAATGCTGCCTAAGTCACTGACCATTAATAAAAGCCAGCTATATCTTTAAACACAATTTATTGAAATACTGATCTTTGATAGTTCTCAACTGTCTCCATGGACAGGTAAAAATTACCTATCAGGTTTAGAAATAAAAAGATTAAAGTGCAGGCTCAAATTGTTAACAGTGCTCTAAATCCAGGAGGCCAAAGGGTTCTCCCAGAAACACTGAGCCAGGACCCAGGTTGCAGTCAGGGCTCTGTTTAGAGCACCATGCTCTCTGCCAATGCCAGGCAAATCTGCCTCTACTGCATTGCTCTTCACTCCTGAGCATTGAGTGCCGAAGCCCAGAAATAAGTCCGGTATCTTTTACTCCGTGAAGATCTTGGTTGCTGCTCTTACACCACCCAGTCCTGGTTGGCTTTCCCAAATGGTACTTCACTATGGGAGATGGGGGACTGACATGGTCAAGTTGGTATTTATGCCACAATGAGTAAAAACTCTACATTATTGTAAATACGAAGAGTGGCTCTTGCTCTAGTATGAGTGGGGAACATCTCAAAAATCCGTGTGTTAAAGGTGAATCCCCACCTTGACGTAACCTTGAAGATGTAGGTCTACTTGGAAGTTTTTAGGTCACTATGTGTCCAGGGAATGGCTTCTAATGGTAACAAGAGACTCCAGGCAACTCTTACTGTCTCAGCTCTCTGGCTTGCAATGTACGTGTTTGTTCCACCACGCAAGCTGCCATAATGTGCTACTTCGCATGGTCCCAAAGCAGTAGGACTAATTTACCCTGGACTAGAATATCTAAAGCTGTGTTACATAGTAAGCCTTTTCTTTTTCTTTTATTGGTTAATTATAATGGGTACTTCATAGGGCACAGAGCTGGCCAACAGCTCCACAGTACAAACCAGCATTAGTCTTTTATTATTTTGATGTGTGGCCAACAGAGCTACTGCAGAGATTGATGACCCTCCAGTTGTTTAAATTCTGTAGTACAGTATGGTGACAACCACATAAAGTAGCCTACAAGTGACCCTAGGACAAAGCTAAAAGTAGCTCCAGCTTTTGATATTGTGACGGGATAATATTAACACCAAAGAAAGACCAAACACCAATGTCGAAAGAGGAAAAGATCAAAAATTACCACTGCACCTACACTTCCATAGTTAAAACTAATTTTGATTTGTATATAAAATGTAGACTGTATTTTTGAAAGAACAGAGGCCTGTGATTGTATTAAATCAACAAAATTCATTTTAAACAACTACTTTTTCAAAATATAGATATTGGAAGTGTTCCATACCGATATTGTTATATTGTGTATGCACAATCATTTAATCTTGGCCTCTGAGCCCAGTGCTACCTGCCCTAGTTGGTTTGGGTAAGACAGTTGTGTAGAAAGATGCTTCTCCAACTGCACCAGGAGCATGGTCACCTGGGGGCTCCTTAAAGTGCAGGTGCTGATCCTAATAAGCTCTTGGTGGTATCTACGCCACTGGCTCAGCCCTCCACCTCACCAAAGCAGATGGCCTTCTGATCCCACTCCATATGTCTGAATTCAGTGCTCATGAAGATCTGACAAGTGGTGTTGGAACATGGGATTTCTAGCTGGTAGATTTTAGGTATAAACACTATACTTATGCAGATTTAGACGGAAATATTCCATGGTGAATAATAGCCACTCTCAGTCATTTTAACCTTCTCTTCTGTATTGCGGATTGTGAGCAGAACTAACAAAACATTAATTTAAAAACTATTGAACGATTGAAGGAAATGTCAATGGTTGAGTTGACAATTTTCTTAAAGTTTAAAATGAAATCTTTTCTGCTAACAAACAGGCATAATAAAATGCAATGCCAGCTACAAATTTGGGGCAACTGCTATGGAAATTGATTCAGAAATTTTTTGTGTAGACTCTCATTTTCTGTTAAGGTTGCCACGTAAAAAGGCACAACCCACTTGATATTTCTCTTTCTTTATCACTGATATTGTGTGCTTTCCCTATTTGTGCTGTGAAATGAGAGCCAGCACAAATCCCTCCTCCCGTTAGCCCTGGCTCTTTCATTCTCTAACTGTGACAATGTGCTGTACCTGCATGGATTTTGCCTCTTCCAGCGGCAGCCCCACTGTTTCAGTGCCACACGATTCTTTGGAAATCTTGTAACGAGAAAGCTGCCCTGTCTTTTTCTCTGTCAGGTCGTGTTGAATATTCCATTATGCCCTGCCATTTGAGTAGGGGATCTGGGTGATGAATAGACTTTGTAGGTGTAATATTTCCAATCCCACTTGGCTTAGAAGTGCTCTGGAGAGGGAAGGATATAGAAGAATATTATTTACCAAACAATTCTAAAACGGTTCCCTGCAATGAGTTGTTGCTGTTGGCACTTTGTCTTTCCCAACCACTCAGTGAAATGTGTTCTGTTTAGAGTAAAGACATATTAAAACGACCTTTCAGTCCCCATAGAAATGAAGAGAGCCATTCTGAGGCCAGGAACAACCATTTAGCTACTTAAATGGCCTGTCACATTGGTTTATTTTTGCCTCTTCCCTGGGGCAGAGGTCTCGTATATATTCTGTGCTTGTTTCTTTAATTTTTTACTGTTTGAGTCTCTTGGGTTCCCTTTGATTTTTAGTTTGATATAATATGAATAAAGAAATTGTTTTCAATTTCTTTCATTTTGTTGTTTCTCCAAAACCTACACATTTAATCTGTCATCTGTGGTAGGATTTCAGTATTTTTAAACACATTATAATTCTAACATGTTAAAATGAGATGAAAAGAGACACAAGAAAACACATTTGTCAAAGTAATTTAAGTAATTTAAAATACTATTGGCAAGGCTATATCTTAATCTAAAACTATGTAGACAGTTAGACATATGCAGAGATAGATAATAGATAGACGATAGATATTTGTTGAGGGGGAAAAGAAGTACCAATACTATCTCAATATCAAAGTAATAAAATATCTAAACCAAAAAATCCATTTACTAACATAGGAAATATCAAATATACTCATTACTTCCCACATATGTCAGAGCACACACACACACACACACACACACACACACACACAGACACTATTGGAGCCCCAAACAGATGGTACCATTCTGAGAAGAACTACCAAAGAAATTTACGTAAGTCATCAGAAACTCCATAGTGTGTATAGGCTGAAAGTTAGTATTACGAGGCATTTGGGCTCTAGGCCTCAAGGGCTCCTTCTCCTTGAGTGAAGTGGGTCCCCTTGAAGGGGCTTAGTGGAAGACACTCCCTCCAGCTACCCTTCTGCCCTCTTACACAAGGATTCAAGAAGTGCAAAACACCTGGTGGCAGCACCTGCATCTTGGTCTTTGGGGGGTTGAGAACTGTGAGAAACAAATTTCTGTTCTCCATCAATTATCCATTCTTAAGTGTTTTATTACAGCAGCAGAAATGGACTGTAGATTGGTACATAAGAAACACCTAAAAATGTGGAAGTAGCTTGGGAAGTGAGAACTGGGTAGAAGATGGAGTAGTTTTACAGTGGATGCTAGAAAAAAATCTGTGTTTCCATGAACAGAGGAGTAAGGGGCATTTTGGTGAGTTCTCAAAGAAACCGAAGAACCAAAGTCTCATTCTTCTTAGAAACTGCTTCTGTGGTCAGAACAGAAAGCTCTAGAAATGTGGACAGTATAAGCCATGAGGCTGTGCTCTGGTAGAAATGAGGAGCCAGGACTGGGAGTTGGAGGAAAAGCCATCTTCATTTATAGACTGGCAGAGAACTTGTCCGGATCATGTCTGTGCCCCATGACCGTGTGGAAGGTGGAATTAGGAGCAAAGAGCTAAGGTAGAGAGTGGGAGAAGCTCTCAGCAGAAAAGTATTCTGAGTGGTACATGGATTCTCTTTTCAAAAGCAAGTACTCAGCTATTTTTATTTGTTAACTTGCTATTTTATTATTGATTATATTGGTACATTTAAGGGATACAATATAATGACATTCGTCAATATTATTTTATTACTCCGAGTTTGCAGTACATAATGATTGCACTCACTGTGGGAGTTGGAGCACGCACATAGTACATCCTCATTCAGTGTTCAACACCCTCCCCTCCCCTTCCTTCTCCTTACCTCAATCCCTACGTCACCTCCCCTTGTGCAAAACATCTGTCTCCCTGTTTCCTCTTAACTTTTATTTTGCTCTTTAATTTATTTCTATTTGGGGTTCCAATATAAAACAAGTCAAGTTTGTGAGTTTGCTTTATTTCACTTAATGTTATAGTTGTGTGTTGCACTCAGTTTTCTTCTTTTGTCGGGGGAGAGTACACGGATCAAACTCAGGACCTTGCGCTTGTGAGGCAGGCGGCAGCACCACTAAGCTGAACCCCCGGCCCTGAAAATACTCAGGTTTATTTTTTATGGCAGAATAGTACTCCATTGTATATACATACATTTTCTTTATCCATTTATCTGCTGAAGAATATATAGCTCATGTCCAAGATTTAGCTATCATGTGTTGTACTGGTATAAACATGGTATGCATGTATCTCTGTACTATTACATCTTAATTCTTTTAGTAGGTTGACTGGAATTTCTAGTTTTAGTTTTTTGAAGAATCTCCATAGTAATTTTCATAGTGGTTATACTAATTAACATTTCCACCAACAGTATAAAAGAGTTCCTTATACTCCACAGCTTCATCAGCACTGGCCATTATTTGATTTCTTGATGACAGCAGTTCTTTCTAAAGTAAGATGAAAGCTCAATGTTGGTTTAGTTTGGATTTCTCTAATTGCCAGAGATACATTTTAAACTGTATATACTATCCATTTGGACATCTTGTGAGAAGTATCTATTCATTTCAGTTTCCCATTTTTTGATTTGATCTTTTATTGTGGGGGCCTAATTTTGGGGGTTCTTCATATATTTATATTCTTTACTTATGTCTAATCTTTATGTAGCTCTCCAAGGTATAATTGACAAAAATTTTGCCATACTCTAGGTTGTATCTTTGCTATGTTACTTCTTCTCTTTGCTATTCAGAAGTTTTTAAATTTGATATAATCTCATTTGTTGATTCTTGATGTTATTTTTTGTACAATTGGGGTTCTGTTCAGAAGGTAGTGGCCTATGCCTGTATCTCTAGGATTTTCACCTATTTTATCTTCCAGAAGATCACTGCTGTTTCAGCATTTAGATCTTTAATCCTTTTGCTATTTTAGTTTAGTACTTGATGAAAACGTATCTATATTAAATCGTGTAGATGTCTGATAATTTTGTTAGGTTTGGCTCAACACTGACATTTATTTGTTGATTTTTTTTGTCTAGTTGCTCTGTTCACTTGTGACCATGAGATATCAAGCTTCTCTACTATAACTGTGTTGATGTTTATGCAATCTTTTACATCTAGTAGTGTTTTACTTATGAAGATGAGTGTCTTGGTGTTTGGTACATTGGTGTTTGTAATTGTTATCTCTTCCTGTTGACTTGTTCCATTCACCAATATTTAGTGACCTTAAGTGCTTCTTCTAATCAGTTTTCATGTGAAGTCCACTTTGTCTGAAAATAGGACTGGTACTCCTACTTGTTTTTGTGTTCCTATTTCATGCAATACTGTTTTCTCTCCTTTGATTTTTTAAGTAAAATGTTTTTGATAAAAGATATTGCTTGTTTAAGCATACTACTGGGTGATTTTTTATTCTTTCTACAAGTCTGTGTCTGTTGATTGGGGAATTGAGGGCATTAACAGTGAGAATTACAACTCAAAGGTACTGACTTGTTCCTGTCATTACATTAATTTTTCTGTTGCTGATTCTCATTTTCCTTCTTCTTCAGTGCTCATTCTGCCTTGTGTATTCTTTCTATTAGACTGTTGGTTATTGTTGGTTTCATTGTTTATTTATAGAATATCCTTGAGAATATTTTGGAATGCTGGATTGGTAATCATGACATTCTTAAGGTATCGTTGTCTTGAAAAGACATTCTTTCTCTATTAATTTTTAAAGATAATTTTGCCTGATATATTAGTCTAGGTTGGAAGTTGTTTTCAATTTAAGTCTTGAAACACTTCAACTTGTAATGTTTGCCTGAAGGCTTCAGTAATTAGAGTCAGTTTTCTTTTATAAGTGATTCATCAGTTTTCTGGAAGTACTTTTTTTTCTTTGTGTTTTTAAAATTAACTTTATTGGTACATTGTAGGTATACATAATGATCACATTCGTCATTGCAAATTTGCACCTGGAGATGATATATCTTGGTTCTTGTTTTGCTCCATTGTTGTCCCCTCCCTTCCACCCCTCCACCCCTCCACATTTACAAAAGCATTGTCTCTGTTTTTTCCTTCTTTTCTTAATTTTTTCTTTCCCTTCTTTCCTTTCTCCCACCCCGCCTCCTTCCCCTTCCCTTTTGAAATTTTTCTTCCTATTTCACATTATCTATTATACAGTTTGGTCCTCATTTACACTTTAGGAGTCTGTGTTGTGTTGAACTTTTGGGATTTTTGACTATGATGTGTCCTAGGTTCTATATGACTCACTTATCTGTATGTTAAATTTTCCCCATCTTTGAAAGTAATTCTGCTATTATTTTTGTAATTTTATGCCATTGATTTTGTCTTGTAATTTTTTTTTTTGAGACAAGGTCTTACTATGCAGTGCAAACTGGCCTAGAACCCACTCTGGTGCTCAGGCTGGAATCAAACTCACGGCGATCCTGCTTCAGCCTCTCCAGTGCTGAGATTACAGGTGCGCATCACCACCCCAGGCTCTTGTGATTTTTTAATAATTCTAATTAATCTTAGATTAGGCTTCTTTCCACCATATAGAAGCTGTTCCATCCAGCTCTCATATGCTCATGTCATCTGTGAAAATGTGGTCACAGGCATCAACCCGGTCTTCCAGTTAGAACACTTTGTCTTCACATTGCTCACCTCTGTTGCTCATAATTTCAGTTGAAGTTTTAATCTCCTGCATTTCTACTTGGCATAATTTTTGGACTCCAAGTCTTTGCTAAATTGATTATTCATATTTTGTATCATTTCGTTTAACTCAGCTAGCTTTTTATTAGGGCCTTATGTAAACTCACTGATCATTTTCTCTATTAAGTTATTCTGTTTAGTTGTATCTTCTATGAGTTCACTGAGCATCTTGTTCATCTGTTTTTATCTCCTTTTTTCTCATTTCCAATAATTCATAAGTGTAGCTGGTCTTTCCCTGATCTGGGTTCTTTTCTTTCCCTGAGCTGCCAGTGTGATGATATTTAGAGGTGGAACTTTCTAAGGGGAGCAGGGCAGAGGGCTCCTCCCTGTCAGCAGGATGGGGGGCCCTTGTAAAGAAGCTTAATGAAGTGAGTTCACCCATGATTTTGCCCCACTTTCTGTACACACGTGTGCAGTGGAATATTATTCAGCCTTTGAAAAGAGAATCTTACCTTTTGTGGGATGTGAATGAAGCTGGAAAACATAATGCTAAATAAAGTACACTGGACGTAAAGAGAAGTGCTGTATTACCTCACTTAAATATGGAAGTTTAAAAAAATCAAATACACAGGAACATGATTATTTCTGCTCCATTGATTAAATGATTAATCTTATCTAAGTGTTTTTCTTCTACTGCTGATCTATACCATAATCTACATCATCTTAATTTAATTTAAATACTTTCTGGAAAGCAATTAAAGGTTTTTTTGGTCTGAATCTGATGCCAATATAAGCAGTCTAACATAGAGATTTACATAATTACTACAAAATCAATATGTCTTAAAATCTAATTATAATACAAGAATTAGGACTCTGTGAAAGAAAAGAACTCTTGGCTAATCAGGAATTTAGTTAACGTGGGTTAACGCTGGCAGATTCTTTGGCCTGACAATATTGACAGAGTAGAGGATATTGAATACTGACTTGGAGACAGTTGATTTTAACCACAATATTTCATTATAATTCTATTTTAGTTATAAATAACATCATCTTTTTCCAGTTATTTTTCCGGTTTCTATTCAGACTTACTTTCGCCTTACCTCCAACAGGAACATGTGGGGCAGGGCACAACCTCCTTTTTCCTTAAGTTACCATCAGAAGAAAAATCTTAAAGCACCATTTGTAGAGCCTTAAACACTTCTCATTGCTTTTCACTTTCTTATCGGTGATCTCCTGAGAAGACAGAGCAGATGTTCAATTTTGTCTAAGTACTAAGGCTTCCTGTATCTGAGGCTGACTCTTGCTACCATGTAACTGTAGTTGTGATAGCTAACTGACTGTCAGAGTGAGAAGGAAACAGCCATCTAAATCGGATCATCATCGGTCCGGGTGAGGCCGGAGGGATTTACTGAAGCCAAAAGGCCCACCTTGGGTGTGAGTGAGCAGAAGCCATGGGCTTGTGCGTGAATGGAATAAAAGGGAAATGAAGGAGAAAGGCTCACTTCTCGCTTCTGTTTCATTGGAGGAGCACCAGTCTTCATGTTCATGCCCTCTTCCGGCTTCCAGCGCAGACCCCTCGGCCTCCTGATGAAGATGTACATGGAACTGCACTGAGCTCCAGGCCTTTGAGCTTTGACTGGATCCTTCAGATCTCCAGCACCAGCGCACAGACACCCCTTTGCACTCTTCCCCTCCTGACTTCGGCCAGCCAGTGAAGCCTACCTGATAAACCCTTACACATAGCACAGCTTGGGTTAGAGTTTCTCTAGTGAGTGCTGACCGATGCAGTCTTGTCAGCAATGGTACTGGTAATACACAAAAAGGAGCAAGGTTCAGCTGCTGAAACTTCACCACCAAGGAGAACTGGCTGTGTTTGAATACAAATGAACTTGGGGTATCTACTGTGGGCAGTATGTTACGTATAGTTGTTTAAGACCGAAATCTAAGAACCAGCTCCCAAAGGCTCTGTTTCATTCTCCTGTTTTAATTGTCACATTGGGCTAACTGCAGTCTTTATAGGCTAGCCTGCCCAGCTCAGTGTACCTGCAGTTTCTGAAAAATTCTTGTCCATTTCTGAAAGTTCAAATGAGGATGCTAGTACCCCTGCAGAGATACCATCTCACTCCAGTGCAATGTACCTATGATAGGCACATGTTACACACTGTCTTTTCAGGCATCCGTTTTCACTTTTTCAAGCACTTTCCCTCCACCTCCATGGAGAAGTACAAGCTTTTGGACAACGCGAGCCCCAGACTTCAAGGCATTGCCTGGGGCACTGTAAGCTGCCAGTGATTCTTGTTAATAGCATCTCTAAGTAATCTTAACATTTGCCATCAATCCATGCTATTTTCTTTCTCCTCACACATTTGCAAGAAAGAGAACTGCTTTTTAAACTCTGCAAGAATGATGGCTTTCAAAATATTCATTCTTTCTCTATCACATATCACTATTGAGTGGTTTTAAAAACTCTGTTGTGTATTGTTTCAGTTATTATATCACCTTGAAAAACATTCCTATTCACCTTTCTTTCTAGCAAAGGCTATAAATATGAACCATGTTAATGCCTCGCCCCCTTCAGTAATGCTCAATGTTGAATATGTAATTATTATTTTTTAAATTGTTATCATAATTTTACTTTTTTTTTGGTACAGGGGATCAGAAATAATTTTGCTTTTAACAGGTTAGGAAAAAGGAACAAAGTGGTTGAGATAAGTCACAGTTAACTGAAGAGGATATAAAACTAGATTATTTCCTTTTGAGTTTAAATTCAGACCAGTTATGCTAAATCGATTCGTATTTGAACTAGTTTTCTGCACTTCTTTTTTGGAAATTAAAATTGCAATTTAGTTATTCAGTGAAATAATTCCAAATTGTCTAATATCCCCTTATTTTAACAGAGTTGATTTTTCAAATTTTGTCATGACCTTGGAAATGTCAGCCCCGTGCGTGAGCAGCGCTGGGAACCTCAGGACCTCACCACCCCTGTCAGGGTGCGATGGGCATCCTCACCACGGCTGCTGAGCCTTTCCTCTAACGTCCCCACTTGGCTTCCTTAGTTGTTTCTTTTATTTAGAAACTACACTCTCCTTTGCAATAAGCCTAGGTGAGTGCTAACCCTGCCCACCCAACCTACCCTCGGAATAGCTCTGCAGTGGCCACCATAAGCATGCCCCTCCTGATGCAGAACAAGTTTATCACTTAGCTGGGTTCTGATTACTGTTTTCTTTCATAGACTTCCTATCATAAGTGATAGGTATACGACAGAAAATGATAGATAGACAGACAGATAGATGACTGTTTATTTGTAAGATATAGTTACCACCCTGTATTTGATGTGTTGAGATCATACTGATTTCCCTGAAGACCCTTGCTCGAAGGATCTATTTGCAAATACGTTTTCTATGTCATCTATGTATTAATACCTATGTAGGGAGTGAGGGTATAATGGTAACAGTGATTCATTTTTCTTTTACAGAGGCCGGGAAAATGTATATCAGGTGACCAAGAAATAAATCCAGCTGGCCCTTCCTACTCATGGCTTCAACATCTGGGAATTAAACCAAACATGCCTGGAGAATATCAGGAGGAAAAATGTATATACTAAAAAGATACAGACTTTTATTGACGTTATTCCTTAAACACAACTCTTAATATATCATTTACATTGTATTAGATATTTTATTTTATTTTATTTTTGGTACCGGGGATCCAACTCGGGTCCTTGCGCTTGCGCAGCAGGCAGTGAAACCACTCAGCTAAATCCCCAGGCCCTTCTATATTTTGATTTAAAGTACAAGGGTGATCAAAAATTGTATGAAGGGCCGGGGATTTGGCTCAGTGGCTCCGCACCTGCCTTGCAAGTGCAATGTCCTGAGTTCGATCCCTGATGCCAAAAAAACAACAAAAAAACCAACAAAAATTGTATGAATGTTTAAAATTTAGTTAAAAATAAATTGCCATTATTTCCCTTCAAAATACATCTCCACTTGAAATCACATGTATCCCATCACTTTTGCCATTTTCTGAAGCAGTCCTGGAAGTCTTCTTTCCTAGGGGAAAATGGTTTCATTCTCTGTCATGACGACACTCCATGTCACACATCATTTCTGGCGTGGCAGCTCCTGTCAAATGAAAATGTTACAGTGTGTGTCCTCACCCACCTTCTGGCACTTGGGGCTTCTGGCTCCTCCCCTAAATCAAAATCAGCAGGAAGGGTAAATATTTTGAATGCTTTCAGGAGATCAAGGCAGCCAGGGCAGCATAGCTCAACACCCTCAAAAACCAGGACTGCCAGAACTGCTTTGGAAAGTGGCAAGATCGGAGGAAGAAGTGTGTTTGCAATGAGGAGACTTCAAGGAACATTAATGGCAATGTGTCTTTTATTGTAATACATTTTAAAAACTTCAATATTCAACATATTTTGTGGCTACATATGTGGAAAGATGGGCATTGGTTGTATGCAAATATTTGGCGTTTTATATGAGCCTTGAGCGTCTGAACATTTTGATATCCATGAGGTGCTGGAGTTCTTCCTCCAGAGTTGACTCTAAAAGTATGAAAATCATTAAATCATACTAAGATAATTTAGTATTGTATGGAGACTTAAAGGGGAAATTAGGTTGAGAACTTCTTTCAAGAAGTAGCATTTCTGCTGGCACCTGAAAGATATAACCTTGTTGCATAGTAGATAAAAGACTGATTTAGACAGTGAATTCCATAACCTCGCAGCTGTCTGCAGTTCCTGAAATGGGGATGAACTCTGCACAATGCAAGACAGGGACCTGGACCCTGTGCCTGGAAAATGGTGATGGGATGTAAGTAGTGGCTGTTTTAGGTCAGTGCCTTGTAGCCAATGGCTAGGATTTGGCATTTTTATGTAAAAGGTAATTTTACCTAAATTTTTATCTGAAATTTATTTCTTTAATTTTTCTCTTTGACATAAACAAAATTTTCTGACCACTTTCAATCTATATTTTTCTCCACCAATTTCTTATGTTGCAGCATTAAGGAAATCTTTTTCATTGAGCATTTCCATGGTGGTAAATTATCCATTTCATTGCTTCATATGTCTTATTTTGATGCTTCCTATATTTACATCTACAAACAGATTTGTCAACCTGCATGCCATTTGCCAAAATGTATTCAAATCCGAGTTAAATATTTTTCTCCAGTTCCTTTTCTCACTTTAAGATGACATCATGGGCTCCTTTATCTTCCAGTCTTTATCTTCAAGTATAGGCGTGAGTGCGTGTGTGTGTGCGTGCGCGTGCGCATGTGTGCGTGCATGTTACTGCAGAAGGAAGCCAGGAATGCTCTACTATTGCGCTACATCCCCAGCCATTTTTATTTATTTTGAAACAAAGTGTCACTGAGTTGCCTAGGTTGGCCTCAAACTTGCAATCCTCCTGCCTGTCTGGCATAGCAGGGATTATAGCCATAATTTTAAATTCAGCTTCCATAACTCAGTGGTTCTGTCCTCTCTTCTCCATGCCACTGATACTGCCTAAAAGGACTTATTAATTGCTCACTTAGCCCACAGTCTTTCACCTGTTGATTCTATATTTTATATATCATTTATGCCTTTGTCAATAATCAGTGATTTGATGGCAGCCCTTCATCAAAAAGCTGCCCAGGGAAGCACACTCCAAGCCCATCACAGGAAGTACAAAGAAGTTGTGGTTCATGTGTAAGCTACCTGCCCAAGTACAAGTGCATGTCGAATGTATTTGGCATTGTTAGAACACACTATCTCTTTGGTTCTCTTAGGCTGAAGCCTTAGAATCGGAGACCAAGATACTCTGTTTTTAATTTTCATTTTTATTAATACGTGTTTGCAGTACACAATGATTACATTCATCATGGCGAGTTGCTACATGTACATAACATATCATAATTCTTTTTGTGTCCTCTTCTCCTTGCCCATTTCTTGGGGACTAAGATTCTTGTGAAGGTTTATTGAGAGCATTTGCAGAAGAAGCATAAAATAATAACAAAAATGTGTTGCTCCTTATTTTTCCTTAGGAAGTGTAGGTTGCTTAAGTCAGCATTGAGCATTTATTTTTTCTATTTTTTTTATAATGAGCTATTTATACGTAGCAATATCCTTTAGGGCAAAGACATTTTTTTAAACTATTGTTCTTCATTATTTTAATACTCCACCATTATTTTCACTCCACCACAGCTTCTAGTAAAATCTTCTATCATGTAGATGGATTTTTTAAAATATTTCAAATTGGATATTAGATTGTCAGTAAAAGTGAGTATTTTACAAGATATCTTAAGGGTAGTAATCTTTTTACTTTTCTTGGAAGAAAAGACAGTACATATTTTATTTTTCAATGTCTCCTTTATGATTATGGATTTAAACCTTTCTCCTGTGTTTCATCTAAAACCTTTCAAAAATGATCATTAGTTTTTGTCTGTGAAATGCTATATGGCATCGTCCCAAGATTAATCACATTACTATTCTTATTTTTATTCTATGGCAAAACTAAAAGCTATTGGGCATAAAACTCATAGAACTAGGATGAACATCAGTAGGTCACCTTAGTCCGAGTGCTAAATGAAACTGAAGACTATTCTCAAATCATTCCAAAAGTAGCTATTTGTTCCATTTATTTATTTATGAAGTATACATCAGCCTTTCACCATTTCAAATTCTTTATAGGATTTTTTCTCATAGAAAAATGTTGTGCTTCTGTTTTTGTTTGGTTTCTGGGCCTTTTCAAGGCAGCCTAGATTTCCTCTCTTGTGCTTTTATAATTACATGTATCTGTTTTCATACATTTTCTCAATGTCAGTTTTTTAAATCATGTATTAATTTTCCATTGTTGAGTTTAGTGAATTATTTAACTTGTGTTAGTCAACTTTATATTTTGAGATAATTGTAGGTTCCCATGGAGTTTTAAGAAACAATACCCTTTACCTTACGTTCCCCCAACATTATATCTTGAAAACCATAGTATATTGTCATGTCTAAAAAAGTGACATCAACATAGCCATGATAAAGAAACTCTTCATTATTAAAAGGATGTTTTCGAGTTCTCCTTCCCTCCTATCTTGCTCCCGTTGTAACTCTGTGCGCCCACTAGTGCATGAAATAATGTAATATAAAACCTATGGATTGACATTTAGTCACTCAGCACAATGCCCTTGGGATATTTCCAAATAGGTTACTTTTTTATTATTGATCACTATTCCTTATGGTACAACAGGGTTTTTTTTCAGCCATTGCTCTAGTGAAGAACATGTGCTGTACTGCATTTTGGATGATCACAAATAGAGCTTTGATGAATGAGTGAAAACAGGTCTTCACCTTGAGAGACAAAGTATTAGCAGTAACAGTTGCTGGGTCCCCCAGTAGTCACGCTTATTTTTTTAAACTTACCATACTGATTTCTCAGTGGCACAGCATTTTTATAGCCAACAGAAATATCTAAGAATCTCTACATCCTTGCCAGTATTTTTCATGACATTTTAAAAGATTTGAGTCATTCTGATACGTGTTTACTCATATTTCATTACTGTTTAAATATAGAAGACTCAGGTCAGGAAGGTCTTTTTTTCATTCCTTCTTCCTCTTTTCTCCCTTTCTGTCCTATTGTGCCTATGAATTCTAATTATTTCATCATTTGATGAAAATCATATCATTCCCTATTGAAATGATTTTCCACCTTTATTGAAATTATGTGGAAATACTGGTATTTGTATGGATCTATTCCTGGATTTTTCTCTTCCCTTTTATTGATAATGTCTATCCATCCAACAGTAGCATAAAGTTACTATTACTGTCGCTACATAACAAATCTTGAAACCAAATGACTGATTCCTCCAGCTTTATTCATCTTTTTAAATTTTTTCTATTATAAATTCTGTGCATTTTTATAGAACTGTTAATATGAATTTGTCTATTCTACATAGAATCATACTATTTTTATAAGAACTACATTAACTCTGTGTATGAGTTTGTGATATAGTCACGTTTTGTTTGTGTGTTTGTTTGTTTTGGCACTGGGGGATCGAACTTGGAACCGTGCGCTTGAGAGGCAGGCAGCAGAACCACTGAGCTAAATCCCCAGCCCTATATTAACATTTTTATTAGGTTGAGTTCTCTGTTCCATGAACAAGGATGGAATTCTCCCCATGTATTTAGTTCTTTTTTATTTTTTTCCTCAGCATTTACAATGTTTTCAGCATACAAATATTGTACATTTTGTTAGATTTGCATCTAAATCTTTATTCAAGCAAGTGTTAATGGTGTTATCCTTTTAAATCTTTTCTATGTGTTCATTGTTATTATATAGTTTTTTTCAGGTTAATCTGTAATTCTTCTTAAACTCATTTTTAAGTTAGGAGAATTTTGGTGGGCTTTTTGTATGTTGTTTGAAGTTTGTTTGATTTTTATGTACTCAACCTTGTCATCTGAAAATAGACTCTTTTTCCTTCCTTTCCATTCTGCATTTTTAATGTTTCTTTTTCTTGCTTCATTGACTAGATCTTTCAGACTTATCTAGTAAGAATTCTGAATCTGGCCATCATTGTCTTGTTTGTAATCTTAGGTGGAAAGTATTCAGGGTTTCACTATTATGTATACTTTATGTATATGTAAAATTATGTATAATTTTAATTGTAGGGTTTTCAGATGCTTTTTGTTAAGGCTTGTATCTAGATGCCCCTCCAAAGACTCATGCACTCATAGGTGGGACTTTTCAGACCTGGCTGGATCTAGGGTGTATGATATTGGGATTAAGGGTGTGCGGTACTAAATTGGTCCACTAGTTGGAATTATCATAGGTCTACAAGTGGATAATGGAAGCCCCACCCAGGGTAAAGGTGGCACTAATCAATATACTTATAGTCTGGATAGAATATAAAGGGAGAGAGAGAAGGTAGGGTTGTTGCTGCTGCTTGCTCTTCATTGCCTTCTGCTTACCCTGCCATAGACTGTTTCTCCTCTGTGATACCCCTTTGTCATGTGGCCCTCTCTTGAAGACTGCTGACTATGGACTGAAACCTCTACAAACTCTGAGCTAAAATAAACTTTCCTTCTTTCACTTGTGAATGTTGGGTGTTTTGTCTCAGCAATGAAAAAAGTAACTAAGACACTTTTTGTCAAGTTAAGGAGATTCCTCTCTATTCTTATTTGACAAAGCATTCTTATAATAGGTGGGTGTTGAAGTTAGTCAAATGCTTTTCCTGCATCCATGAAGAAGAGCTTGATGTGCCTGAAAATTATGTGATTATCAACTAAGTATATTTTAAATTGGAATCAGAAATTTAAAACAGCAAATATTTCAGGGTTTATATGTCACAGTTTTTTTTGTTTTATATACTTTTTTGGACAACTTTTTAGAAGTCTAAAATCTTTTCCTAAGTAATACCTATACAAAAACAACCCCTAGCCAACATTTAGACAATGGACCTTAGGTTTGTGAATTCTGCTTTGAACCAAATTCTTTATGCTGGTTCATTTCCTCATATGGAATTTTTTTTTAATGTTCTTACAAAAGTAAATATATTTATGACAAAATGATTAATACAACTATATATGGATTAAATATTTTTTAAGTAAGGACTGCCTTCATCTTACTTCAGAAGTAATGCTGATGATAGACTTATTTTCAGGCAGAAATATCTTTCCTGTATTTTTACTTGAAGCAAGATATAATCAACATATCTCCCTCCTAAGATTACAAATTTCTGCTATGAACTGACTACCCAGCTTCCAAAAAGACACAAAAAAGAGTTGCAGAGTTGATTATGCTACATATGATCAAAGTCTGAAATTTTAAAAGCTAATAAGTGAAATATCAGGAAATTAGGGCCTTACCTAATATTTGTCAGATAAATAAATGAATAATCATAATACTAAATATTAACTTATGAAAGAGAAGCAATCTGAGATACACAGGATTTCAGATGCTTTCACAAAATGGTGGATTGGAGTGGCTAGAACAAAAGTGAGTATAGAGGGACAAGTAATTCCTTTGCTGTGCATACCTTCTTCATTCTCTGAGCGTATTTACCGCCATTATGAATGTTCCCAATGCAGGGAATGTGCTAGAGTGGCATTTAATAGTCAAGTCAGCAGGGAAGGACCACAGCAGGGACCATGTTGATGACTCCCTGCTTGAGTTACCTGCTGACTTGGCTGGCAGCTGTCAGAACCAGCTGGCCAGGGAAAGCCTGCTTCCCAGTGTGCACCAGAGGGTGGTGGAGGAATGCCAAGAAGGAACAGGGAAGAGCCAACTATGTCAGTGGGAGCTAACCAGTCGTGGTGCAGGTGCCACCTTCCTATATGCACTGCTGTTGCTGCCTAACAAGGCCAGCATCTCCTCCCCACTCAGCCGATTCTGCAAACCCTTTCCTAGTTGCTTGTACTTAAGCCTTAAGAAAAATCATTTTCTTTTTCATAATCGATTATGTTGTTTTACCACTGTATTTTCCACAATCCACTTAGAATTTATTTTATTTTAAATTCCATTTCCTTAGTTGTTCTCTGGTGACATGTGGGAATATCGTGATTAGGTATTTCTTACGTTACTTAGCATGCGTGAATCTTCTGAGTACTTGTGGCCAATATTTTTGTCCATTATTCATATCACCTATTAAAAGTGGCCTTCACAGTTGATGTTCCAATCTGACCAAGATGGAAAAACAAGGCTTGGATTTACTTTCTATCTTAAAAAAAAAATAAAGCTGGATGAAATTAAACAAACAAACAAACTATATATAATCATCTCACAAGATATTGACAGGTGCTGAGGATTTAGCTCAGTGGTTCTGCCGCCTGCCTCGCAAGTGCAAGGACCCGAGTTTGATTCCTGGTACCAAAAAGAGATATTGACGGGAGGGAACAAAGACAGCTATTCCTGACAGATAGGAACAAATGGGCATGTTTGCTTATTTACTGGAGCAAGTTCCCAAGCCTCAGTACAGAGTGGGAACCCACACAGAGGCCAGCCTATCCAAGTTGAGAAGATACGACAGGAAAATCAGGGCCCAGGTGACTACTGCTTACCAATGATGGAGGGCCAGAGGGCACAGAACCACCCAGAAAGAGGGTTCCAGATGTCTGCAGCCATCTGACACAGTTGTCTGGCTAGCCCGATTCTCAGCATGCATCCATAGGTCAGCTCATTTAAGCACGTTTTGAAGAAACTACTTGGGGTCAGAAAAAACCATCCAAAGGTATTAGAGAAAATGGTGCCCAGAAATGGTAGAGCCAAGAATAGTGACTGTTCTTGAGAAAAAATGGAACGCTTCATAATTCAGATGGTATCACTTAGGGTACTACAAAGGGGTTTGCTCCAGTAATGTGGAAAAAAATTACCCTTAGATTAGTGGCATCCTGATCTTACCAAAAGAAGCTTAGAATCAAATCTCCAAAAGACCAAACTGATTTCAAGTAACTTAACTGTGTCACAGGACAAAGTCTATATTTTAGAAAAAGCAAAAGCTCAGTATCGAGCAGAGCAAAATTCATAACATCTGACATTTGATTTTAAAAATTACTAAGAATGCACACTAAGAATGTAAAAAAGAAAGTGTAACTTATAATGAGGAGAAAGATGGGTTGATTAACATCAACACTCAAATGACACAGATCGTAGTGTTAGTAAGCATGAACCCTAGAAATCTTATTATAACTGATTCCATGTGCTTCAGAAGTTGCAGGGAAGAGTCAACATGTAAAAGAGAGAAAAGGAAGTGATGTTTTAAATAACCCACATTAAACCCTCTGGATACAATATACAGTCTCTAAAATAAAATAAAAGTGACTGAATGAGATTAACCCCAAATTAGATATTGAAGAAATAAATGTTAGGAAGTTGAAGATGCAGCAAAAACCAGTATTCAAATGGAACACAAAGTGAACACAAAGCTGAAAAAATTAGAAAACTTCAAGTGGACAATATATGTGTCCCTAGAATAAAGGGGGGGGGGATAAAAAAGATTGTTTCACAATTAATGGTTGGCACTTTTTCAAATTTGATGAATACTATAGACTGACAGATTCAACAAATTCAATGAACCCAGCCCCCAAAATCATTAAATATACTCTGCAATAGACAATACTAAATACTGAATATACTCACAATAGCTTGCATAAAATCAATCATAAAGGGAAGAAACTTTAAAACAATTGGGTAAAGACATTTTTCACATAGAGCCACAAAGAAAACAATAACAGATTTATTTCATCAGAAACTATGCAAGTTACAAGACAAGTTGGGATACTGTTTCAGTGAAATAACATAACATATATATCAACCTATAATATCAACCTCAGAAAAGAAAAAAACATCCAAGAGGAGGGTAATATAACAGTGTTTTAGGAATAGGGAAAATGAAAGGGGAAAAAATCCATTACCAAGAAAGCTTTAGTGCAACAAAGAAGTACTTTTCCAAGAAGGAGAATGTTACCAGGCACAAACCTAGGTCTACCCGAAAAAGCCAAGGGCCAGGGAAATAGTAACCACATGGGTAAATATGAAGACATTGTTTCTTATTGCTTAGTTTTAAAATATAATTAACTATGCAAATAAAATCAGTAACAGTAAAAAGTGGCATTTGTTAAATGGTTCTAGTTCTCTACATGAAAGATTATTTTTTTATATATTCTTTTATTGGTACATTTTAGGTATACAATACAGTTACATTTATCATTGGGTGTTTGTACCTGTACATGATGTATCTTGGTTCTTATTTTTTTCCCATTGCCTGTGCACCCTTCAGCCCCTCCACCCTTCCCTATTTACATAGATTTCATATCCATTTTGTTTTCTTTTCTCATAATTTTTCCTTTCCTTTCTTCCCTTTCCCCTTCCCCTCCCACCACCCCTACACCTTTGGACCTTTTCCTATTTCAAATTATCAATTATTCATTTTAATCTTTATTTACACTTTCAGTTTCTCACACTAGAGAAACTATTCGGTATTTACACATGTGTGTCCTATTTATTTCACTTAAGAGTATGGCCTCAATATGCATCCATTTAGCTATAAATGACTCCAGTTTCTCATTCTTTATGGCTGAGTAGTACTCCATTTTATTAAAAAACTACATGTTCTTTATCCATTTTCCAGTTGATGGGCACTTGGGCTGTTTCCAGTCCTTAGCTATTTCAAACTGTGCCTCTATAAACATGGGTGCACACATATCGTTGTGGTATGATTCTTTTAATTCTTTGGAGAAGATACCTAGCAAGGGAATAGCTGGGTCAAATGGAACCTCTAGTCAGTTCTTTGAGGTATCTCCACCCTGATTTCCACAGTGGTTGCACCAGTCTGGATTCTCACCAACAATGAAGAAGGGTTCCTTTCTCTCCACACCCACTCCAGCATTTGTTATTGGATGATTTCATGATAGCAGCCATTCTTTGTGGGGCGAGGTGGAATCTCAGTGTTGTTTTCATCTGCATCTCTCAAATGACCAGTGATGTTGAACATTTTTTTATATATTTATTTGCTGCTTTTACTTCTTTGTCTGAGAAATGTCTGTTCATTTCAGGTGCCCATTTTTGAACTGGGTCTTTGAATTTGGGGGGTCTGATTTTTTTCAATTCTTTATATATTCGAGATAGTAGACCTTTGTCTGAGGTACAGCTGCTAAAAAATTTTCCCCGCATTGTAGGTTATCTCTTAGCTCTAAGGGTGGTTTCTCTTGCTGTGCAAAAGCTTTTTAATAAGATGAGATCCCAGTTGTTGATTCTTTGTGCTAGTTCCCGTGCTACTGAGGTTTTGTACATAAAGTATTTTCCTATGCCAATGTCTTCAAGAGTTCTACCTAACTTATCTTCCAGCAAGTATAGTGTTTCTGTCTTAATATTTAGATCTTTAATCCACTTTGATCTTAGTTTAGTGCATGATGATAGGTATGGGTCTAGTGTTAATCTTTGGCAGGTTGAAATCCAGTTTTTCCAACACCATTTATTAAAGAGGCTATCTTTCCTCCAATGAGGGTGGTTGACTCCTTTATCAAATACGAGGTGACTGAGTATGTCTGAAGTTGTTTCTGCATCTTCTAATCAATTCCGCTGATCCTTGGGTCTGTTTCTTTGCCAGTACCATGTTGTTTTTATCACAGTAGCTTTGTAGTATAGTTTCAAGTTGGGGATTGTGATACCCCCAGCCATGTCTCTGTTGCCTAGAATTGCTTTTGCTATTCTAGGTCTCTTCTGGTTCCAAATGAATTTTTGGATTGTTTTCTCTAGTTCTGTGAACTATATTGTTGGAATTTCAATTGGTATTGCATTAAATCTATATAGTAATTTTGGAAGTATGGTTCTTCCTACCCAGGAACAAGGGATGTCTTTCCATTTTCTTATATCCTCCTCGATCTCCTTTTTAAGAGTGCTGTAGTTTTCAGTGTAGAGGACTTTTCCTTCCTTTGTTAGGTTGATTCCTAGATATTTCATTTTTTTTGGATGCTATTGTAAAAGAAATTTTTTCCCGAATTTCTCTCTCAGTGAGTCTGCTATTTGTGTATAAGAAGGTTATTATTTTTTGAGTGTTGATCTTCTATCCAGTTACTCTACAGAATCTGTCAATTAGGTCTAGAAGACTTTTGACCGAGTTTTTTGGGTCTTCTATGTAAAGTATCATATCAGCAAATAATGACAGTTTCACTTCTTCCTTTTCTATTTTTATTCCTTTTATTTCTTTCTCTTTTCTAATTGCTGTGGCTAAAGTTTCCAGGACTATATTGAACAGGAGTGGTGATAATGGGCATCCTTGTCTTGTTCCTGATTTTAGCGTGAAAGTTTTCAGTTTTTGACCATTTAGTATGATCTTGGCTGTTGGTTTTTCATAAATAGCCTTAATCAGGTTGAGATATTTCATAAATAGCCTTAATCTATTCCAATTTTCTGTAGCGTTTTTATCATGAGTGGGTGCTGGATTCTGTCAAATGCCTTCTCTGTGTCTATTGAGATGATCATATGGTTTTTGTCCTTGACAATGTTAATGTGGTGTATTACATTTATTGACTTATGCATGTTGAACCATCCTTGCATCCCTGGGATAAATCCAATTTGGTCAGGGTGTATGATCTTCTTGATGACCCTTTGTATTCTGTTTGCCAGTATCTTGTTGAGGATTTTTGCATCTATGTTCATTAGGGAAATTGGCCTGTAGTTCTCTTTTTGGGTTGGGTCTTTCCTGGTTTTGGAATCAAAGTAACACTTGCTTCCAGGAATGAATTTGGAAGCCTTGCTTCCCTTTCAATTTCCTTGATGAGTTTAAAGAGTAATGGCGATAGTTCTTCTTTAAATGTCTTGTAGAATTCAGCAGTGAAGCCCTCAGGACCTGGGCTTTTCTTTGTTGGTAAATATTTTATTACATTTTCAATTTCACTCATTGTAATTGGGGTGTTTAGAATTTCTGTATCTTCTTCATTTAACTCTGGTAATTCATATGTATCTAGGAATCTGTCCATTTCTTCTGTGTTTTCCATTTTATTAGAGTACAGGTTTTCAAAGAAGGTATTGATGACCCTCTGGATTTCTGCTGCATCTGTCATGACTTCACCTTTTTCATTCTTAATTGTATGAATTTGAGCCTTTTCTTTCCTTTTTTTTGATAAGGTTGCGTAAAGGTATATTGATTTTATTTATTCTTTTGAAAAACCAACTCTTTGATTCATTAATTTTTTGTATTGTTCTCTTGGTCTCCATTGCGTTGATTTCTGCTCTGATCTTTATGATTTCCTTTCTTGTAAGAGCTTTGGGTTTGTTATGCTTTTCTTTTTCTAGGAGCTTGAGGTTCTGCATTGGATTATTTAACTGAGTTCTCTCTGTTGTCCTAATATGGGCATTCACTGCTATGAATTTCTCTCATAGAACTGCTTTCATTGTGTCCCATAGATTCCTGTATGTTGTGCTGGCATTGTCATTTACTTCTAGAAACTAATTTCTTCTTTAATTTCCCCTGTGACCCATTGGTTCTTCAAGAGGGTGTTATTCAATTTCCGTGTGTTTGTGGGAGTTTTGCTGTTTCTTATGTTATTGACCTCCAATTTTATTCCACTATGGTCTGATAATATACAGGGGATAATTTCAATTCTTTTACATTTACTTAGACATGTCCTATGATCTAGCATTTGGTCTGTTTTGGAGAATGACCCATGAGCAGCTGAAAAGAATGTGTATTCTGATTCTGTGGGGTGGAACACTCTGCAAACATCTATTAAGTCCATTTGTTCAATAGCTTGGTTCAGTTCTAGAATTTTGTTCTCAATTTTTTGTCTCAATGACCTGTCTATTTGTGATAATGGGGTATTGAGGTCTCCCACTAAACTTGTATTAGTGCTTATTTGGTTTTTCATGTCCGTTAATATTTGTTTTGTATAGTTGGGGGCATTTGTATTTGGTGTATATATATTTAGGATTGTCATCTCTTCCTCTTGGATTGTTCCCTTCACAAGGATGTAGTGACCATCTTTGTCTCTCTTAATTAGTTTTGCTTTGAAATCTATTATGTCTGAAAATAAGACTGCTACCCCTGCTTTTATCTGGCTTCCTGTGGCCTGGAGAACAGTTTTCCATCCTTTTTTTTCAGTCTATGAATTTCCTTTCGAATTAGGTGTGTTTCTTGTACACAGCATATTGCTGGATTTTGCATCTTAATCCATTCTGCTACTCTATTTCTTTTGATTGGTGAATTGAGGCCATTAATAATGATAGTTATAATTGAAAGATTATATTATCACTTGAATATAGACTATGATAAGTTAAAGTTATATACTATAAATTCTAAATCAACCACTGCAATAACAAAAGCTCACAATGCAGAAGTCAAAAAGGAAACAAAATGGAATCATAAAATTCTTTTGTATAATTTATGTATTCTAAAGAAAAAAACCCTATATTATAAAGAACATAAATAATAGCAAAAAACAAAGAGCATATATAACAAATGTAAAATGTGTATTAAAAAGGTTGATTTATACCCAACCATGTCAATAAAAGTATTGTGTCTAATTACACAATTAAGAGGCAGATATTGCCAAACTAGATTAAAAATTCAAGACTCAACTAGATGCTGCATACAATGAAACCACTTAAAATACAGTTACACAAGAGAGATAAAAATAAAGTACAAAGAAGGGAAGGAGAAATAAGTAGAAGTCGATATGACATGTACAGGAACCTAATGACCTCAATGAATGTAAATATTGTATTATAAACATGAATTAAGATTGATAATATCAACTAAAATTAAAATGGATAAAGGAGGTTTATGAGAGGAGGAAAGGAAATGTGAGTGAACGGGATTTAAAAAAAAAAACAAGCTGCATTATGCAGATGCACTCACTCCCCAAGATGATTGTAAACTGCATGTCCTGCAAATATGAACTCATCAAAAATATTTAAAAAGAAATATACATTTTTAACAAAATTAAAGAAAACTAATGTTTATATTAATATCAGACACGATTGATTTCAAATGTCTTGTGTACATGAACTAACAGCCCATGATTTATGTAATCATTATGTATTGCACACATGTATGAATAAAAATAAAACCTTAACAAAGAATAGATTTGGAGCAAAATATATTGCCAGGGATGAAAGAAGTCAATTCAATGACAGACATACCAATCATATTTATGTTATAGAAACAAAAATTCAAAATACATGAGAAAAAATTTTATAATTGCAAGAAGAAATAGAAAGTCAATCATGATAGAGATTTCTACACCATCATCACAATGACTGATGGAACATCTCAATAAAAAATGTAGCTTGAATAATCTCATCAACAAACCTTGCCTAATTGATATTTACAAATTACATTACTTATCAACTTCAGAATCCAGAATATTTTAGCATGTTAGACCAAATCCGAGCCATAAAATAAAAGTCAATACATTTAAAGGTGTCTAGGTCATATCAAGTATGTACTCAAATCACAAAAGAATTAAATTAGAACCAATAATAAAAAGATATCTGAACAGTTCTCAAATATTTGGAAGCAAACACATCTAACTATCCAGTGGGTCAAAAATTAATCAAGGAGATTAAAAATGGTGGAGCACAGACTAGCAGTAAAATACAGCCTTTCCTGCACCTAAACTCAAGACACCTATAAAATAGCAACTCAGGGAGAGAAAAAAAAAAAGAAATGGAGCTCTAAAGAAATAAAGGAAGATTCAACATGAAAACTAGAAACCACAGAGAGAAACTGTTGAAATTTAAGATAATCCAGAAAGAAAGAATAAAGCAATCTGGAACGCTAACCTTGGTTCTGAGGAGAACTTCCAGGCTCTGAAAACACAAAGTAAACCTGCAGAAAGTAGGTTTCTCCCTAGGGAGAAACAGTGGACTGGCAGCACTACCCCCAATAAAACCTGTGGTAATTGTTAAAAGCAAATGTACCATGGGATTTTACTCTGAAAGTGATTTCTCCCACATGGAAAAGAAATTCACCACAGAAGTCATAATTTAGGGAAGGTATTTATTGTTCAAAACAAGTACTCCAGGAATCAAAAATCACAAAACACTTCACTGGGGTCATCCTTCCACCGTGAGTGGATAGAACACGGTCACAACAGACATTTACAGAGAAGGGAGAGACTAGTCACAGAGCCTCTGAGAAGTTTAAGCAGGGTAAGCTGAGGTTGTCAAGGTCACAGTGGTCCTGCCCTCTGTGGTGAGAAGCCAGGCCAGTCCTGTGGTTCTCTGAGGGGGGCTGGGGCTGAAAGTGCTGACACAAAGTCCAGTGGACTCCTTGGACACCTTGGCTGCCTAATACCAGCATAGAGTTCAGTGGTCTATTTGCTTCACCCATCTGCCACACTGACCTGGATTATACCTTAGCTTGGAAAATTGCCACTTCCTGGAGTGTATGGACAGAGAGACCTCTGGAGTAAGGGAGCCGCCTCGTAATCCCACAGACTATAAAGTTAGATGGATATAGCAGTAATCTGGGGTGCACAGAAGGGGATAGGGAGTGAAAAACTCCCTGTGGCAGCCACCACACCATGAACTGACCATGCCCAGTGAGAAAGGTGGCACAGAGCCCTGCGGTCCCACAGCAAAGCTCATGGCCACCTGCTCATTTCAGATGGATGCTAAATCCATGGCCCTGGAAAGAAACCACTCACCCCAAAATATGGGGAGGTTTACTAAACTCATCTCTTTGTTTCTTCTTTTCCTACCTTTTGCTCTTTGTTTTCATTTATTTTTTCTCCTTTTCTTTTTCTGTTATTTTACATAATTCTATTAAGTTTCTCTATTCTTTAATGGCATTTTTGTCTCTTTTCTCCATTTCATCTTCCTTTTTTTCCAATTTTATATCATTATTTTTTGTCTTCTTCCATCCCTCCATTTGTAATATTTCTATTGAGCTTTCTTAATGTCTAGCTATTTAGGTGACTCAGTGCTATTATTGCTGAATTATTATTATTATTACTATTATTTTTATTAAGTTTATTGGCACATTTTAGGTATACATTGTGATCACATTCATCATAGAGAATTTGTACCTGTACATGATATATCTCGATCCTTATTTTTTCCCATTCCCTTCCCTCCCTTCAACCTTTCTACTCCTTCTTATTTACAAAAGCTTTGTTTCCATTTTTTCCATTTTTTCTTATTTTTCCCTTCCTTAATTTACCCTGCACCCTCCCTAGTTCCCCTTCCCCTTTACCCCTTTTCTTCCTATCTCACATCTATTATACATTTTGATCCTCATTTACACTTTCAGTTTCTCACACCAGAGAAACAATTCAGTATTTATACATATGTGTCCAATGTATTTCACTTAAGAGTATAGACTGAAGGTACATTCATTTAGTCATAAATGTCTTAAGGTTATTTTTCTTTATGGCTGGGTAGTACTCCATTTTATTTAAAAAATCACATCTTCTTTATCCATTCGTTAGTTGATGGGTATTTGGGCTGTTTCCAAGATTTAGCTATTACAAACTGTGTTACTATGAACATGAGTGTGCATATATCACTGTGGTATGAAGCTTTTAATTCTTTTGTGAAGATACCAAGAAGTGGAATAGCTGGGTCAAATGGAACCTCTAGTTTTAGTTTTTTGAGCACTCTTCACAGTGATTTCCACAGTGGTTCCACCAGTCTACACTCCCACCAGCAGTGGAGCAGTGTTCCTCTTTCCCCACAGTCCTGCCAGCATTTGTTATTGGTTGATTTCTTGATAGCAGCCATTCTTTCTGGGGTGAGGTGGAATCTCAGTGTTGTTTTCATTTGGATCTCTTGAATGACCAGTGATGTTGAATATTTTTTCATATGTTTATTTGCTGTTTCTACTTCTTCACCTGAGAAATGTCTGTTCATCTCACATGCCCATTTTTGAATTGGGTCTTTAAATTTTGGGGAGGGGCTAATTTTTTTTGAGTTCTTCATATGTTCTAGATAGTAGTGCTATTATTGCTGAATTATATTTTACAGTTAATTGTTAGCTTGTTCTTAGAAGATATTTACAGCATATCAGTCACTATTTGGTTTGTCTTTGTGTCTATATTATTATTCTGTGCCCCTTCTATTATTCAGTATTGTATAGTTGCAGCTCTTTTTGGTTCTTATAGTATGTCAATAATCAGTTTGTCTTTCACTATTATTTTTATTGATTTTTTATTATTAATTATGACATAGTTGTTTTTCATTGGCTTTTACTATATGCCAATATCTTGTTTGTTCTTTCGTTGTCAACAATACTGCAATATGTTTTCTCCTCACTGAATGGTGCTGAGGACCAAATCTATAGAAGAAGATTGGACACTAAGAGGACCCTAAAATATTATGCCAAATAATCTGAAGAGGGATATAAATAACTGAAAATAAAAATTCCATTTGATCCAGCTTTTCCCCAACATCTTCTCAGAAAAATTTGAACTCCAGAAAATGATTTGGGTAATATTCCAACTTCTTCAGTTTTCTAGAGAAATTTTTATGTCATACTTATCAATTCTTCTTGAAAGTGCTTAGTAGAATTCACATGTGGACCTTTTAGTGTCTGAAGTTTCAATGTAAGGTTTGTAAACTGTAAATACAATTTATTTTACAATGTTTACAGATAATGGGTTTACTTAGAGTATCCATTAGTTCTTAAGTACATTTGCTATCTGTGTCTTTCAAGGAATGTGTCCATTTCAATGAAGATGTTGAATTTATTGGCATAAAAGTGTCTATTATATTCCTTTTTATACTTCTCACAGCTATAGAAACTACAGTGGTAATATCTTGCTAATTCTTGGTGTTTGTAGCTCAGTATCATCTCCTCTCTATTGGCCCAGAGGTTTATTACTTTTACTGATTTTTTAAATTTTTTTTTTTTTTTTTTTTGTACTGGGGATTGAACTCAGGACCTTGTGCTTGCAAGGCAGCCGGCAGAACCACTGAGCTAAATCCCCGGCAACCTTTACTGATTTAAGGAGACTTCCGATTGAATAATTCTTCAACATTACTTTTATGTTTTATTTTATTTTTTCAGGATATAATCTGGGGTTCAGAGTAGGAATGAATGAAATTTAGGTGAGAAAAATAATACAAGGGATCAATGAACCAAAGAATTTGTTCTTTGAAGAATGGAAAGCAGATTTGAGATAGAGGAAACGGAAAGGAGGAGGGGGAATGTTTAATACAAAGGATCAGGATGTGATATGTATATTTATCAATCCTAGACAATGAAATATTTAGTATGTATCACAAACATAAACTTAAAAATGAGAAAAAAGGAAGCAAAAAGAAAAAAAAGACAATATTCTGAATTGACTAAAAATAAAAGTACAGTGTATCAAAATTCACTAGGTGAAGTTAAAATGGTACACTGAAGAAAATTTTTAGCAGGAAAGAGCTATTACATGAAAAGAAAGATAAAAATTTGATTATTTCAGACGCAGTTGGAGAAGCCATAAGAAGAGCAAATGAACCTGAATATAGTAGAGGAAAAAAAATCGTAAATATCAGAGCAGTGATTAGAAAAGTAAAACATTTTTAACAGCCTACGAAACAACTCACCACTAGAAGCAGGAGGAACAAAAGAGAGGGGAAAAGTCTCCATTTGTCCCTATTTGTCTGGGAAAGAAAAGAGTGATTTTGAGGAAAGGGGCTCAGTGGATTAATGTGAACTTTAATACTGATGTAGCATGTGCCACATTAACAGGAAAAATAATTACGTGTGTCTACACACACATGCCTACATGGACACATTTAAATAGACTCAGTGGTCTATTCCTGTTCTTTTTTATATTTTCCTTTCAAATAAATATTTATTAGGTTCTTTTATGTATCCGTTTATACTGACTTGTAGGAAGCCTAGAATTTCTGTTATATTCTGTAAATTGGCCTCAGCTATGGGCTATGAAAATATTTAATTTATAATAGGAAGCCACAGTGATAAAAATCTACAGACAACACACAAATTATAACGTCTATCTGACAAGAGCTCAGTGATACTGTCAACACCAGGGCCATGCTTATTTTTCAATTTCTCTAGAACGATATTAGACATGACTGAGACATCTTTGCCTCTTCCATCTCCAGCAGTCATCTGCTGGAAACTGAAGGGAAAGATGAACGACAATGTCTTTAATTGAACATGTGTTTAAGCATCAAATTCAGAACAGGATTTGTGCTTAGTAATCCTGTATTTTTTGAGTAGTTGCTATCAAGTAGATACTGTCCTTCGGGCTGAGAATACAGCAGTAAGTGAGCCAAGCCCAGGCCCTGAGAAAGCCAGTCAGCAAAGGAGGAAGGTTTTGGCAGGCAGGGGGAACTGAAAGGACAAAGTAAAATGGGATCATTTAATGAGTGACCAGCTCTTCTAAATTAGAAGCTAAGCAGGAATAAAACCCTAATGCCAAGGAGGGGTTTGAAGGCACACACGGGACGCTGTTCTCCGGCACAGGGTACAGGTAGGCAGAGGCCCCAAGGTGGCTTCAATGTGACTCTGCATGGGGACCCAGCCAAGGCTCAGGTGACAGGACAGGGTGGGCATGGCTCTTTGGGAGGAGCTCAGGCCTCAGGAGCTTGTAGGCTCTGGAGAAAGAGTGGGTTTGATATGAATGACATGGAAATTCTCTGGCATGTCTTAAGCAGAGGATAAATGTGTTATTGGATCTGTATTTTCAGGGGACCCCTCTGGCCCCTCTGGAGATTATATGTAGAATACCAAGACTGAAGAAGCAAGCATGGACGTGGAGGAGAGAGGACGGCTTTGGGCCTAACATGGTAACATGGAGGGGACAGAGCGAACTGAGTGGCTTTGTGGAAGTATTTTGAAGGCAGAGCTGACCATACTTGCTGCTGTGTTGTTCTTAGTTGGTATTGGTGCCGTACATGTGTCATTCATTTCTCACGCTAAGAGTGCTGGATAGGAACTACATTTCTGACATCACAGGTGATGAGAGAGTTGTTTGGGTGGATTACCTGCCCACCTTCACGCTGCCACAAAAGAGCAGAATCGATATTCAAGTTCAAAGAAGAGTGCGTTTCCATAATATCGTCACACTGAGTAGCAATTCACCTTTAAAATGCTTCTATCCTGCTCTGACACGGTTGTAAAACAAAAATCTAACCGGACCAACTGTTCTTCAGAGCCTATCGACAGTCGGCCGAAAGCACTGATTCACTGGATAGAACCCAGGTTCCACTTCAGAAGCTCAGCTCGCAAGAAACTCACAGCCCTGCACTGCCTTTGTTTTTGAGTCGCTGCCAAAATCTGTTGCTTACTCCCTTATTGGCACAACTGAACTCCTGTGTAAGAACTCAGCCCTCAGTAGAACATTAAATATTTGAATATACAAGCATTTCCTCTCAAGAAAATCTCTTCTATCACTGCACCACAGTGCTTTGTAAAATAGAATCTAAAACATTTCTGAGCTTGAGTTGGATGTATTTTCTACAGGTAGTATGGAGATATATATCAGTATTCTTATTGACATACCTTTTAAGGTTACAAAAGTCATACCTGATATCTGCACTTAGGCTGATTTTTAACTGCTAATGATAGTTACTGTCTTTCTGACTCGTTAGAAGTTGGGTCCTCCTAGTGCCTCCGATAGAAACAGGAAGGATGGAAAGCTTGTCTGGTGGGGCACCTTGTTCTGAGGAACTAGGGATCACATCAGATCCATACAGCCTGAGCCCCGACAACCCTGTGCGAAGATACTTCAGAGGAGCAGGTCGACAGTGCCCTTCTGAAGCAATCACAGAAAGAAACCTCATCTACAGGCCGACCAACAATCTTGTACCAGTAACACCTGATTAAATTATCTTTGGCAAAAATAAAAATAATAATAAAGGAGGAATATTTCAAAACAAAACCTCAGCAAAAATACCTTTTGTTGAATTTCAAGGTTTGCAACAGCAGCCTTATAAAAAGCTTCCATTAATTCAATTTTAGGTTGGCATGAAAATGATAGTGTGTTTTGGAGGGTAATTCTCCTAAAAACAACACAATGCAACTGAAATGGCACACTCCTCATTACCTGCATTCTGAGTAATAAGATGTTAACCTAAAGGAGAGACTGCTGAGATGTCTCCTATACCTAAATTGCACTGTGTGGGTGACTCCCTTTGACACAGGTAAATTCCTGTGTGGGCTGAAATAGCTCTGTGAAAATGCCCTCTGATGCTTACTTTAAAAGACTTTGCAAGCCACAGCTGGCTCTCCTTTCATTATCCCTATAAACTTACGAAAAATACAGCACAAAGGAACGTTATAATGATGTGCAGTTCTTTGTGGAAAATATTCAGTAGAAGAAACTGTAGATGAAAGAAACAAAGTTGTAGCTATTATTAGGAAATTGTAACTTGGTTTCATAAATTTCTACATAAGTCTAGAGTAGAAGGAAAGCAATTAAACGTAAAAGTCAAGTCAATCAGAAGCACAGACAAAAATTTTATGTAAAGTTATATTCAGAGGAGTGGTGGTAATAATATAAATTTAGGAATCACCTTCATGTTTGGGGGTAAGAAAATAGATACACAAATGTATTCACTCATAATCCCTTAAAATAATGTTTCACAGACTATGCTCTAAGGAAATACTCTTGTCACTAAGTTGCATGGTACAACACAGGGCAATGAAGGTGGGACTCTTGCCATAGGCCAAGCACTTTGTCATGAACCTTAGTGCATGTAGTATAACCAAGCATTTACTGCAAATCTCATGGGCTCGAGAAGAGCAATCCTAGCGTCTAGGGAACTGAAGAAATTAAGGGTTTGTAAAAGTGTGTTTTGGTGATCATGACACATATAAGCAGTGAGTCACTGAGCTTTTTAATTATGAGTTCCTACACTGTACTTTTACATATTGGATCCGTGTTTTGGGTAATCACAGAGGACTGGAAGGATAATGTAACATATGCTTTAATTTTACCCTTTGGCTCCTCCAGCTCACCTGCTTCAGAATTTTGTAAGCTTCAATCTCTCTGTCACTTTATTATGCTGACTACTTGTATTTGTGAATGGGAATGTCTTAGTGAATGGCCACCATAGAATCAGAAGAGAATTCCCATGGGGAATGTTATTAGGGAAGATTTGATACAGAGGGAAATCTACATACCTGGAAAACAAAATATGTAATTTAAAGACAAGTTAAACTAACTTTTTTCTTTCTTGGTTACAATGACTGATAAACATTCTGTTCCATTTTATTGATTCGGTACATATGATACACTACAAATATGTATTGGTAATGTCACAATAGTAGCAGCTTCCTGGACCTCTGACACTTAAAATATATCTAATTATTAAAAATCAACTAACTAATAATTGGAGCAGTGATTGACACAACCTCAACAGCTTCAATGCAACTCGTGAGATTTTCTTGACTTTGAGCACAAATCAATTGTTCATGAGTTTCCTAAATCCTCCATTCCAGTGGTCAAGATCATAAATATTTGAGAGAACAGATAGATGATATTCCACTGAAGGTAGAAGCAGTGTGATAACCACTCAATAGATACCTTGGGCAATGGTAAAATCCTCTTTATGTGCTACATTCAAAAATATTTCTTATTGTAGGATTTCTCTAGGAGCTCCTTTAGGAAATTATATTGCCAGAGTATATTTCATTTAATTTTTTTATCAACTTGAGAGAAATAGCAGAAATAATCTTTACTCAAAAACTTGAGTTATTTTTGCTGCCAAAAGGGAATGTATGTTCACTTGATATTTTTAAGCACAAATGAGAAAAAAATAAGTAAGAGGAGTTATTTCAGCTCATTCGAGTACACCAAAGCCTTCTGTAGGGTGAGCAAAAAATGGCATTGGAAAAACACATACACAAGGCATTTTCTGACTAGAGCCGGCAAGTCAGGCTGAGTGCCAGCCACACCCTGCTCATGTGCTGGACACCAGAACAGTGCGATACAACAAATGGTCAGGGTCCGGTGTTTAAAGACTTCATCTCTGGGTTCAGGGTCTGCCATCTCCCAGCTACCTGAGTAGGAGCAGGTGCCCGGTCTACTCTCCATCAGTGACATGTGCAGCAATGACTCGATCTAAGAGGATTCCTCCAAAGACTACATGAGTCTCACCTTTGCTCCAGCAAACACCGTGCTCTGGACAGGAGACACACAATGCTTGCTGGGTAATTACAAAACAAAATTCTTCAGGGGGCCCAAAGAGGTATTGATCGTGCCAGAGCAAGAGCAGCAAAAGAGAATTCAGTGATCCCAGTGTGTCCCCAGGGCTTGAGCTCCAGATGGGTCTGTTTTCATATTCCTCAGACTTCCCAGGCAAAGTCTCATCTACCGGAGACGTTCTCCAACACATTCTGTTCTTTCCCTAACTGCAATTTCAGACCTCCCTGTGGCACATCTTTCTTCTTTACACCACTCAGCTTTTTCATGTGACTACTTATGCACAATTTCTCAGAAGTTCTAAAAGGAAAAGAGTCTGTATGTCGCTCAAGACTGTATCATCCTAGTATGGTACATACAGCTTGTACACAAATGGATACTCAGTAAATGTGTGTTGGATAAATTCACAAATAATTTTAATCTATGCCACATAATAATTAAGAATATAGCAAGGAAATGGCTGAGGAATTCAGATATGTGTGAGGGACAAGTGAAAGTAATTTGTAGAAAACCTTGAACCACTTGATTTTAAAAAATTAATTGTATTGGTTCATTTAAGGTATACAATATAATGACATTCATCATTGGAAATTTTCACCTTTACATAACCTCTCTTGGTTCTTATTTTTTCCCCATTCCCTGCCTTCCCTTCAATCCCTCCACCCCTCCCTAAATGTGCTATAGAAGTAGAGCCTGCTGTGTGATCCATGTTCAGTAAATATTCAATGGGTAAATAAACAGGTTCACTAAGTGCATAGAAAGTTAATATGAGCCCTCTGGGACTGACAAGATACCATCTAGATGTGCTATTAATGCAAAGAACAATGAGGAGTGAATTGTTAAAATGAAACAAACCATAATTTAGGAATAAATCATAAAGGAATGTTTACAGTTTTTCCATTGGATTAATAAATGTCTACATTTTGATTAGAATTTGTGTTCATACATGTGAACTGTAAAGGGGAGAAGATGAAATTTAAAGGGTTTTTCCTACATTTATCAAAATGATAGAAATGCAATTTATATTTTTTCTACATTTATAGGGGTAGTCGAAGAGTAAATTTGACCAAAAGGAACTTGCCAGAAGAAGGAGCAATTGTTAATGGAAAGATAATTCAGCTTTGAAGTCTGTTCAGATTGAAGTGACTGTGTAGATTTTTAGCTGAAATTAAACATCTGAGCATAGAAATTAATAACTTTTGCTTCTATTTCAAGAGGGACAATGGAGATGATAATATCAATCTCATACTATTTGTCTTAAAATCATTATATATGTAAAATGTTGAAAATACTGACTTTGAACAGATTTTCAATAAATATCAGTTCTTATTAGACTAAAAATATGACTATCAATAAATCCACTGGATATTGGAATATATAGGTCTGGACCAAAAGTGATCAGAGCCATCCACATACACTGGAGAGCATGCTGCAGAGATGAAATCTATCCATGGAAGAAATGATTTTCCAGACAGTCAGAGAAAGGGAGGGAGAAATAGATATCATTTGAAAAGAGTGGATATAGCTGAGAGAGAAGAGAAGAAAAAGTCAGCTGGGAGTAGCTGTGATCATGCTGTGGAGAGTGAGTTTATTCAGTGAAGAAGCCTAAAAAGAAATTGAAGTAATACAGCCTTTCTTGAAAGGAACCCATTCAAAAGCTTGCTACACAAAATTAATTTCCACTGAGTGAAAAGAGATATATTCCAGGAATCTGGGCAAAAATAACGCTATGTCAAAACGTGTGCGATAAAAATAGTTTATGGGGAGAAGAAAATGAGGATGTGTGTGACACTTTACCCTCTCGGGGGTTCCTACTAAGTTTACCTTGGCTCCATATGCAGCAAAGCTCATGAACAGTCTGTGTTCTGCACTCTAGCAGTTCTCTACCATGGCTAGAGCATATCTGTTTCACTCCAATCTACGTGACTTATGTTTTTGAACCATACATACTTCTATGGACACTTCACTCATACCTTTCTCTACTTCATTACTCACTCTGTCATGTTTTCCAGCAGTGTTTGTGTGCTTATTACAAATCTATTCCCTGGGAACCTGCCTGGGTGTTGGGTGTCTCCACTCATTTTTATTTTGGAATATTTTTCATGCCATAGTATTGTATTCTGACTTCTTTGTCCTCAAGTGAGAGTTACAAATGATAACTGTAGCCATCATGCCCACGTACAAAACCTCGTTCTACATGTACTATCTATGTGACATTGACCAAATTATTTAACCTTTCTGTGCTTTTGTCCCTCAGGTTCCTTATGTGTAAAATGGAAACAAATAGCAACAATAGTATGTATTTCATAAGATACTTTCATGACACAATTTGTGCCTGGTATCTGTAAGCTATTATTAATTTCAAAAATGTTAAACCCTCAAAGATGAGTAAGACAGTTAGTCCTTACTTCATGATGCTTGCATTGCAATAAGAGAAACTGGATAGTCAATCAAAACAAACCAAGGTTTAGCAACATTGTTGCCTAAGTCCAACACTTGAACAGCAACAATAACCACAAATATTTGTACTCAGCTTTTCTTGGTGTCACGTGGGCATGGGAGGTTAGGTGTTAAGACAAAAATTTCCACATGCCATTTCCGATATTATTAGGCTTTTACTAAACAATTTATGGGAAACATTTGTAGAGATTAATAATAAGGAAAGAGAATGTAAAAATATCAAGTAATCATTGCCCCATTGATGCCTATAGATTAAGTTTGCCAGATAGCATACATTTTAAGAATGAAACAAATTAAAAATAATAAAAGCATGCATGTTTTCCAACATGAGTTTTTCACTTGATAAAATGTTTTATTTCTCATTTATTTGTAACACATAGTATGTATTTTATATCATTTTGTGTAATAGTATATATTGTACAGTATGTAGTATGCAATGTATTGTATAGTATAGCGATATGAATAAAATATGTGATTACTATGAATCCATGAATTAAATGTCAATGTGCTTTGATATTTACTTATTGCACTAAAATAATATTAATATTTTATGTAGGGGTTTATATAAACCCCTACAAAACTTGGTTTTATATAAAGCAGATAAAAACTGATGTTATCATTTTATAATCTAATAAAATTAAAATTTACTTTCATTATAAACATATCAAAAATAAAGCATTAAAATGCATATTTGATATTATATACTCAACCAGTGCTTCACATTGTATTTCCAAAATGTTTTCATATTTCTTGAAACCAAATAGAAATGACTTTTTATTTATAAGCCCAGTTTCAAAATTTTAGTAGTCATTGGGCAACGATGAATGTCTTTTTATACTGTTTATTAGAATTATTAGAATGATCATATTTTAATCATAAATATTTAAGGTATAAGTAACAATAAATGTCACTAAAGATATATATATTACGTACACATGGCAACAAAATTTAGAACTATATTTTTATTAACTGCCATGATGTTTCTCCAGTCATTTCTATGCATTAAGAGTGAAAACAGCCTCTGAATACAAATTCAAGCATGAAAGTATATTCTAATTCAAAAATTAGGTTATTAGTTATTTTTTAAAGGTGAACTAACTTGTGGAGAAGACCTTGCTACTAATCTAATAGGAAGTTGCTTGCAGTGGACAAGGGGCCCTGTCTGATGGGAACAGCACTGCGGGCCTGAGTCTACCCTGGCCTGTCCTTGTCCTCCGTTAGAACCTGCATTCCTGGAGCTCTCAACCCTGCAGGTCGGGGTGTAATCGCCAGCAAGGCTGCGCCCTACCGGACGCGCTGGCTCTCTGCAGACTGCACTGGTAACTCGCTCTCCTCTGGGGTTAGCGAGGGTTACTCAGATGCATGGGGTATGTACTTTCTCAAATCTCCAGAGAAACGTTTCTGAAACGGAAGTGTGATTTTTATTCCTCATAAGTTGTTTTTCTGATAAAATGAAAAACAAGAGACACCATGTGAACATACTTTCAAAGGTCTTTCTTGTGTGGAGAGATGCTTGAGTATCCCTCTATAAACTACACTTACTAGAAATTTAATTTTTACAAGCACATACATTTCAAATAAAAATAACGAGGCATAATTTTGGGCTTCAGTTCAGTTACTTTGATTCTTGGATGCCCAACCTAGAGGGTTGCTTGATTTCTTTTGAAACCCCCTTTAAAATACTGATAACAACTTCCTGTAAGTTATTTCTATTTGTGAAATATTTCGGAAAGTATGTTAACAAGGTTACAAGCAATTATCAGAATAAATGCTCCAGAGGATGTAGGATTTTTACATACATGTGAACACAGACACGCACAGAAACACAGAGTCAATAAAAACGGAGATGTTTTATCTCTTTAAGACAAATAGTTGACAAGATAATGTACGTAGAACAGACTCAAAACTGTTTAAGGTACAGATTCAACACAAGTCCAAAGATACATTTTACTTTGAAAAGAATCCCCAGTGAAGATGCAGAAGCACACTGAAGACAGGTGGTCTCCCTCACAGAGAGCTTCGGCAATGTTTACAAGGGTGTGCGAAGCTCAATAGGCAGCCTGTGATCTAGACACCATATAAATTAATCTTATGAACAACTGCAAGCCATGACTTAAACTTCACTCAAGCTTTTCTTTAATCAGCTTTAATTAAAGCTGGTAATGATAATCAGCCAAACATTCTAATCTGAAGGAGTGGGGGATAGAAGGAAGAAGGTTGAGAATTTATAGCTTATAATACTACAGACTTCGTTTTCTACATAATTGTTTCAAAAAGTGTGCACATCATTTTCATGACGCTGTTTTTTCAGAATAATATGTAAACTTATACAAAAGTGGTTTGGATAGGGATAAATTTATCCAAAATCTTAAATCCTGGCATTTCAATCATCATAGGAATTTTCATACCACAAAATTCTTGACCACAAGATACTTAGGAGAAATATTAATATCTGAAACATGTCTTAATTTTATAACAAAAACCAAATACAAAGGAATGAAAGGAAAATATGCATTAGTTGTCAATCACTTTTGATTCTGATGTTTACTAAATGGACTTCCATATCCATTAATATTGAAAATATAATGGCTGATAGTAAAATACTATGGCTATCACATATATATTCTTAACACAAAATATTATTTTTAGCAAATTAAATAAACGTTAAATTACTCAATTGTTCCCTGAACCTTTCTCATCTGAAATAAACTACTTTCATTGAGTTTAGATGCAATTTATTGTAAATATAATCAAACAAAAATAAATTATTTTTAAAAATAATGATTTTTATTTTAAGTATTGTCATTAATAAATTCTGAATTGGTATGTACTTGGTTGAGAAATTGCCAGCTTGTTTCTTTAATTTTTGCCACAGTTTGAAAGTAATATGCTATTCAAGAGCTGATCCCAAATACTTTGAATGATATTTTAATTAACTCTTACTCAAAGACACAGATTTTTAGAGACATGTAGGCCATGCAGGTGGAAGCGATTTAAATTACCATACTGTAGTATTTGTTAATCAATTTGGCTCTTTAAGAATAGAAATAGAAATGTTGATTTGATGATCAGTAAATACATGGGTGGGCACAATTTACCCAATTGAAATTTATTTAGAAGGTAAAATATGAGCTCATATTTGAGAAGAGCTGATGAATTATGTCCAACTCCTGACCCACATTAAAGTTTGAATGTCATCAGTTTAATAACATTGGACAAAAATGTGTAACTCATTGTCACAGAGTAAGCTAAGTAATGATATTATTTCTAAATGACTGAGAATCACGTGTTTTCCAGAAAATATACTTAATCATCAGAAAGGGATCTTCAATTCATCTCTTACTTATTCAAGAGCAGATTCATAAACATTTATTAGATGGAATGAATGAATACATAAATTCATGAATGAAACATACAGGATAGAGCTGTTTTACTAATGATTTGAGACAATGAAACAAACTTGAAACTGAATACTAAAACTTTTGTTTTCTTTGCAGAGCGGCAATCAATGCATGAATCCATTCCTTCAAACCATTATTGAACAAAGGCTATGGTACATTCTGTCTTTAGTAATCATGTCAAATTTCTTTTTATCATTAATGCCAAACTATTCTAGTATTCACATACTCCAGTCCAGGAAAGAAACAAAGCAAGGAGCGAGGGAAGGGGAGATAAAGCTAGAATCCTGGTTTGGGCTCTCTCCCGAGAGTTAATCCATTCTCCACATTGCAATTTATAATAAAATGAAATTGGCATATTAATCTGAAAGGAAAGAGGAAAAAGAAAGAGAGAGAGCACAAGGGAGGGAGGGAAGGAGGGAAGGAAGGGAGGGGAAAGAAAGATGATCAAATTCATTCAGTGAATCCAAGCATATCCAATGAAGTAATAGTGAGTTTATGAATACCCAAAAGGGAATTTGACCCTGAAATAGCAACATTAACTGATTCCTGGTGAGAGAAAAGACAATTAGAAGTGCTTGTGAGTGGGGTTAAAATGGAGAACTGGATTGGGTGTATTGTAAAGTGGGCTTAGAAAGGAATTTTGGTGAGCAAACAGCAATAGGGTTCTTTTCTCTTTCTGCTTCTTCAAAGAGCCTCCTTTTGTCTCTCCAGAAACTCCATAAATTGTGGGACTCTTTCAGTACATGGAGAAATATAAGAAATTGGGAAGTATTGGATCAGAATGTGTGAGAGGTACAGAAGTGGAGCTTAGCAGGAAATTTTTATTTCACTGGAGAAATTCCCAGTCATTCATTACAGTTATTAAGAAGACTATGAAATTGTCAGTCCTGTCTTTGGAAAAATGAAGTGCATTCCATGTGCCCTCAAAGCAAAACTTCTCATGAAAGACAAGCTGGAAATTGATTGGATAACATGAGAAAAAATCAAGATGAATGGAACTTAAAAAATGAGATATCATCTGAAGTATATATATGAAAAATAGCAGTTGCACTGAAGGGCAAGAAAGGAATGTAAAGTGGGAAAGCCGGAAGGAAATGGATAGAGGCAGGATATAAAAGACATGCATAGATTTTTGATGGTTTGAGATTACCCCAGGCACTTTGCTATCTTCTTTAGGTCTTAGGGCATCTCTATTTTAGGCTCAGTGTTTGAATGTCATCTTGTTTATATATTTGAACATTCATATATTTAGAGTGCCATATGCTGCCTATGAGTTTTTTAAAAAACAGAAATAAAGTACAATTTACTGATTACTGCCTAGTAAAATTTCTAGTGTCATGGTTTAGCCAATAAAAACACATTACAAGACTTTTTAAATTTCTTGATACAACTTTTGCCAACCATTTAAGCTTTAGCGCTAAATTTTCATTCATGGTATCATCATGATTCATTGATATGTACCCTCCTTCATGTTGGTGATTTAAAATATACCAATTTTAAGTATCAAATTTCTTTTGCATATTTACTTTCAAAGGATGTTTATGTTTCTATTATTTCTTTTAATAAGCTCTTTGAGAGTTCATCCCTGACCAATACACTCACCAAAGTTAATGCTATATGATTACTAATAATCCTTACATTAACAATTAAAGTTGATATTAGTCACTTTGGTGGCTAATCAGAACACAAACTTATTTCATTTAAATGAAAGGGAAATGTCTAATTGCCTGAATTTCCCTTCCTTTAACATGACAGTTTAGTCGGCTCACAAAAACCGATACATAATAAATTCTACCGGGCAGAAAACAAGCTTAAAAACTGAGAAACATATATTCCAAGCTTGAATTCATACTTGAGTTATTTGTTTGCATTTTCCCAACAAGTACCTGTAGAGTGTAAATAGAGAGGGAATAGAAGAGAGAAATGAATTGTATTGCATTCTACTAAATTTCACCATGACATTTTACATGATGATATGAAGATATCATACTGAAAATAATCCTGTAAGGGTACTATATTGTTAATTCTCCATTTGCTCAAATTACTACCCCGAGGGAAAAATATGTATAGTGTTTGCAGATTTGACAGTTAAGAAATGGGGTTTTAAGTAGTTGTATTTATGTATTGAACATTAAATATATTTAAATCCACAAAAATTTAAAAATTGAGCACAATTTTGAAGAATTAAAATGTTTTAACAATGTTAGAATACTTGAGATGGGATTAAGTACTAAAATGATCAGCTTTGTAAAAAAATACTGTAAAGTGGTGTTTTAGTTTCTCATTAATATTCTTTTAGTAGACATTTTTTTTTCTTGAAACAAGTCATGGGATTTTCAAAGTAAGACACCTTTTGCTCTGTAATTTGACAGCAAATGAGCTAACCACAGCATAAGATGTTTGATGACCGTAATGCATGAATTTTGTCACTAGAGTATATCTGTAGAATGAGTAATGTAGTTAATAGTTGTATTTCTACATGTGCCAAAGCATTGAATGACTGCAGATATAGGATACCAGAATTATTAATCATTTTAGGGTATAAAAATACATTCCTCTTCTGTTTGTACTTAGCTGATATATAAGCTGAATAAAGATGCACTCTTGGTAGAAACAGTCGGGTTTGTTGGGGAATAATGCTCAACACATTTTTTTTTTTGGTTTGTTGCTATTATTAGTTTGAAGTATTATTAAATAATAAAAAAGATCTTTGCCTTTTGTAGGAACATGTTTTATGTATGATTGAAGTTTTTACAACACTCCAAAAAGCCATCTGATGTTAAATTTAAAAATAAAATCCAAAGCATTTTCTGACATAATACACATGAAAAATTGGAAATCCCAATATCTTCAGTAGAAGTAGTAGAAAGTGTATGTCTCCTTGGAGCTGGACACCCACTTAACACGGCAGGAAATAAGGTACTAAACTGTAAACAAAAAAGTACAGTAAAGGACAGCTGTAAATTTACATAAGAATAGTTCATAAACATTTTGGTCTTTCCATTACAGTTTTTATATAAAATGAATAAAAAACCATTAGACAGCTTTCATCATTCTTGTTTGAGCACTTTACACTATATGCACACAGACATGTTTATATAGCAATATATTGATGCACCGTTACACGGATATTAAACTGTGATTACTGCTTATAAATGGGATGTGTATCATCCAATCAACATTATCCATAGATGAAATACTCTTACATTATGTATTCTTGTCATGTTGTACCTATAAAAACATGAAAATATAACTTTACATTATTTCAATTATTTACATTAGTTCAAGCTTGACAGAGAAAAATTGGTAAGCTCAATTTTTGGAAGAGTATGCCCAGAGATACAATAAATACCATCAATTGTATATTGTTTTCTTTTTTTTTTCACTTTTAAAAATTCATTTTAAGTACAATATGGAAACAATTAGTCTGCAATTTGGTCATTCTAGCGTTTATTATTAAAAATTTTAATGCACCTCCAACATTCCTGATGAGGAGAAATGCTCTAAACTTACCCTTTTCTATCTAGGAGTCTGTGGTTGGGGCAGTGAAATCTGGGGAAGGATATTATGACACCACGTACCACCATGTTCAGTGCAAGTGGTTTCCATTAAACCCTACGATTTTCCTTCCCTTCCATGAAGTATAGCAAGTAAGAATACTTGAAAAAGCTCTTGGTACTAAGTGTCACACAAAGGCTCCCTTGCAGAAATGAGAACAGTGCAAATATTTAAAGTAACCACTGGATGTAAATAACTGTTTATGACACTAAATTAATTTAATTTGGAAGTTTTTAGTGGAAACAAAGACATTTTATGAAGGGAAAGACAGATCCTTTCAATTTATTAACTAGGGAAATATAAGCTTTTTAGTCAAAACTTACACAAGTGTGATATTTTATCCATGCTGGGCATATTAAAATAGCAATTCCACCTGAGGAATAAATATAAAAATAATATATTAGGATGGTTTTCACTGACGGGGATGGGGAAAACTACACTGCATGTGACTCAAAGTCTTAAAATATTCAGGTTATATGGGGTTTATGACCGCTTTTATATTTTTAAAACTGAAAGCTTATGTTTAGTTTATGAAATTTGATCAGTGGGCAAATATGTAAAAAGTTACTTTCAAGGCATTTCTGATTTCATTTACAATTAGTACTGCTCTTCTGCAAGCTCAAGCACTTTACAAACAAACCTCACATATTTGTTTTTTATTATTACTTTTAAAATCTATTAGCATTTATCTAGAGTAAATGCTTTTGCATCAGCAAATATTTAATTATACGTGTGTGTGTGTGTGTGTATATATATATATATAATAGTAAGACAGATCAAAAACAGACTCAGATATTATTTGAGATCAAGCTCATACTTGGCAAGAAAATTACCTGGCCTTTTTAAAAGGGGAAAGTTTTTCTGGGAACCTAGTAACTTAGTAATGTCTTTAAACTGACTTGATTTATGACCAAACTGTAGCTAAGCAAAATT